>NW_027478385.1:4545454-4848484 GCF_051014685.1 Ptiloglossa arizonensis
TGCATCTGAAAGCAGAAACTCGCCCGATTACAACGGTATGAATATTTATGCCCTAAGCCATTCTAGTTATTCGTTTCTAGCATCATAATTGCGAAAATTTTGATGGTTTCTCAACCTTTCCTCAACTTCAAACTCCCATATCTCGCGAACGGATTGACGAACTCGAGAAATTCCTGTTGCATCTGAGAGTAGAAACTCGCCCGATTACAATGGTGTGTGTATATTTCCCGTAGGCTATTCCAGTTATTCGTTTCTAGCATCAGAATTGCGAAAATTTTGATGGTTTCTCAACCATTCCTTAACTTCAAACTCCCATATCTCGCCAACGGATTGACGAACTCGAGAAATTCCTGTGGCATTTGAAAGTAGAAACTCGCCCGATTACAATGGTATGTGTATTTTTCTCCTAGGCCGTTGTAGTTAATTGTTTCGAGTATCAGACTTGCGAAAATTTTGATGGTTTCTCAACCATTCCTTGACTTCAAACTCCCATATCTCGCGAACGGATTGACGAACTCGAGAAATTCCTGTTGCATGTGAAAGCAGAAACTCGCACGATTACCACGGTATGTGTATTTTTCCCCTAGGCCATTGTAGTTATTGGTTTCGAGTATCAGACTTGCGAAAATTTTGATGGTTTCTCAACCATTCCTTAACTTCAAACTCCCATATCTGGCGAACGGATTGACGAACTCGAGAAATTCTTGTTGCATCTGAAAGCAGAAACTCGCCCGATTACAGCGGTATGAATATTTATGCCCTAAGCCATTCTAGTTATTCGTTTCTAGCATCAGACTTGCGAAAATTTTGATGGTTTCTCAACCTTTCCTTAACTTCAAACTCCCATATCTGGCGAACGGATTGACGAACTCGAGAAATTCCTGTTGCTTCTGAAAGTAGAAACTCGCCCGATTACAACCATATGTGTATTTTTCCCCTAGGCCTTTGTAGTTATTTGTTTCGAGTATCAGACTTGCGAAAATTTTGATGGTTTCTCAACCATTTCTTAACTTCAAACTCCCATTTCTCGCGAACGGATTGACGAACTCGAGAAATTCCTGTTGCATGTGAAAGCAGAAACTCGCCCGATTACAACGGTATGTGTATTTTTCCCGTAGGCCATTGTAGTTAATTGTTTCGAGTATCAGACTTGCGAAAATTTTGATGGTTTCTAAACTATTCCTTAACTTCAAACTCCCATATCTCGCGAACGGATTGACGAGCTCGAGAAATTCCTGTTGCATGTGAAAGCAGAAACTCGCCCGAATACAACGGTATGAATATTTTTGCCCTAAGCCAATCTAGCTATTCGTGTCACCCATTAGAATTGCGAAAATTTTAATGGCCTCTCAACCATTCCTTAACTTCAAGCTCCCATATCTCGCGAACGGATCGACGAACTCGAGAAATTCCTGTTGCATGTGAAAGCAGAAACTCGCCCGATTACAACGGTATGTGTATTTTTCCCCTAGGCCATTGTAGTTATTGGTTTCGAGTATCAGACTTGCGAAAATTTTGATGGTTTCTCAACCATTCCTTAACTTCAAACTCCCATATCTGGCGAACGGATTGACGAACTCGAGAAATTCTTGTTGCATCTGAAAGCAGAAACTCGCCCGATTACAGCGGTTTGAATATTTATGCCCTAAGCCATTCTAGTTATTCGTTTCTAGCATCAGACTTGCGAAAATTTTGATGGTTTCTCAACCTTTCCTTAACTTCAAACTCCCATATCTGGCGAACGGATTGACGAACTCGAGATATTCCTGTTGCTTCTGAAAGTAGAAACTCGCCCGATTACAACGATATGTGTATTTTTCCCCTAGGCCTTTGGAGTTATTTGTTTCGAGTATCAGACTTGCTAAAATTTTGATGGTTCCTCAACCTTTCCTTAACTTCAAACTTCCATATCTCGCTAACGGATTGTCGAACTCGAGAAATTCCTGTTGCATTTGAAAGTAGAAACTCGCCCGATTACAACGGTGTGTGTATTTTTCCCCTAGGCCATTGTAGTTATTGGTTTCGAGTATCAGACTTGCGAAAATTTTGATGGTTTCTCAACCATTCCTTAACTTCAAACTCCCATATCTCGCGAACGGATTGATGAACTCGAGAAATTCCTCTTGCATCTGAAAGCAGAAACTCGCCCGATTACAACGGTATGAATATTTATGCCCTAAGCCATTCTAGTTATTCGTTTCTAGCATCAAAATTGCGAAAATTTTGATGGTTTCTCAACCTTTCCTCAAATTTAAAGTCCCATATCTCGCGAACGAATTGACGAACTCGAGAAATTCCTGTTGCATCCGAAAGTAGAAACTCGCCCGATTACAACGATGTGTGTATATTTCCCGTAGGCTATTCCAGTTATTCGTTTCTAGCATCAGAATTGCGAAAATTTTGATGCTTTCTCAACCATTCCATAAATTCAAACTCCCATATCTCGCGAACGGATTGACGAACTCGAGAAATACCTATTGCACCTGAACGTAGAAACTCGCCCGATTACAATGGTGTGTGTGTATTTCCCCTAGGCCATTCCAGTTATTCGTTTCTAGCATCAGAATTTCGAAAATTTTGATGGTTTCTCAACCATTCCTTAACTTCAAACTCCCATATCTCGCGAACGGATTGATGAACTCGAGAAATTCCTCTAGCATCTGAAAGCAGAAACTCGCCCGATTACAACGGTATGAATATTTATACCCTAAGCCATTCTACTTATTCGTTTCTAGCATCATAATTGCGAAAATTTTGATGGTTTCTCAACCTTTCCTCAAATTCAAACTCCCATATCTCGCGAACGGATTGACGAACTCGAGAAATTCCAGTTGCATCTGAAAGTAGAAACTCGCCCGATTACTACGATGTGTGTATATTTCCCGTAGGCTATTCCAGTTTTCGTTTCTAGCATCAGAATTGCGAAAATTTTGATGCTTTCTCAACCATTCCTTAACTTCAAACTTCCATATCTCGCGAACGGATTGACGAACTCGAGAAATTCCTATTGCACCTGAAAGTAGAAACTCGCCCGTTTACAATGGTGTTTGTATATTTCCCCTAGGCCATTCCAGTTATTCGTTTCTAGCATCAGAATTGCGAAAATTTTGATGGTTTCTCAACCATTCCTTAACTTCAAACTCCCATATCTCGCGAACGGATTGATGAACTCGAGAAATTCCTGTTGCATCTGAAAGCAGAAACTCGCCCGATTACAACGGTATGAATATTTTTGCCCTAAGCCATTCTAGTTATTCGTTTCTAGCATCATAATTGCGAAAATTTTGATGGTTTCTCAACCTTCCCTCAAATTCAAACTCCCATATCTCGCGAACGGATTGAAGAACTCGAGAAATTCTTGTTGCATCTGAAAGCAGAAACTCGCCCGATTACAGCGGTATGAATATTTATGCCCTAAGCCATTCTAGTTATTCGTTTCTAGCATCAGACTTGCGAAAATTTTGATGGTTTCTCAACCTTTCCTTAACTTCAAACTCCCATATCTGGCGAACGGATTGACGAACTCGAGATATTCCTGTTGCTTCTGAAAGTAGAAACTCGCCCGATTACAACGATATGTGTATTTTTCCCCTAGGCCATTGTAGTTATTGGTTTCGAGTATCAGACTTGCGAAAATTTTGATGGTTTCTCAACCATTCCTTAACTTCAAACTCCCATATCTGGCGAACGGATTGACGAACTCGAGAAATTCTTGTTGCATCTGAAAGCAGAAACTCGCCCGATTACAGCGGTATGAATATTTATGCCCTAAGCCATTCTAGTTATTCGTTTCTAGCATCAGACTTGCGAAAATTTTGATGGTTTCTCAACCTTTCCTTAACTTCAAACTCCCATATCTGGCGAACGGATTGACGAACTCGAGAAATTCCTGTTGCTTCTGAAAGTAGAAACTCGCCCGATTACAACCATATGTGTATTTTTTCCCTAGGCCTTTGTAGTTATTTGTTTCGAGTATCAGACATGCGAAAATTTTGATGGTTTCTCAACCATTTCTTAACTTCAAACTCCCATTTCTCGCGAACGGATTGACGAACTCGAGAAATTCCTGTTGCATGTGAAAGCAGAAACTCGCCCGATTACAACGGTATGTGTATTTTTCCCCTAGGCCATTGTAGTTAATTGTTTCGAGTATCAGACTTGCGAAAATTTTGATGGTTTCTAAACTATTCCTTAACTTCAAACTCCCATATCTCGCGAACGGATTGACGAGCTCGAGAAATTCCTGTTGCATGTGAAAGCAGAAACTCGCCCGAATACAACGGTATGAATATTTTTGCCCTAAGCCAATCTAGCTATTCGTTTCACCCATTAGAATTGCGAAAATTTTAATGGCCTCTCAACCATTCCTTAACTTCAAGCTCCCATATCTCGCGAACGGATCGACGAACTCGAGAAATTCCTGTTGCATGTGAAAGCAGAAACTCGCCCGATTACAACGGTATGTGTATTTTTCCCCTAGGCCATTGTAGTTATTGGTTTCGAGTATCAGACTTGCGAAAATTTTGATGGTTTCTCAACCATTCCTTAACTTCAAACTCCCATATCTGGCGAACGGATTGACGAACTCGAGAAATTCTTGTTGCATCTGAAAGCAGAAACTCGCCCGATTACAGCGGTATGAATATTTATGCCCTAAGCCATTCTAGTTATTCGTTTCTAGCATCAGACTTGCGAAAATTTTGATGGTTTCTCAACCTTTCCTTAACTTCAAACTCCCATATCTGGCGAACGGATTGACGAACTCGAGATATTCCTGTTGCTTCTGAAAGTAGAAACTCGCCCGATTACAACGATATGTGTATTTTTCCCCTAGGCCATTGTAGTTATTGGTTTCGAGTATCAGACTTGCGAAAATTTTGATGGTTTCTCAACCATTCCTTAACTTCAAACTCCCATATCTGGCGAACGGATTGACGAACTCGAGAAATTCTTGTTGCATCTGAAAGCAGAAACTCGCCCGATTACAGCGGTATGAATATTTATGCCCTAAGCCATTCTAGTTATTCGTTTCTAGCATCAGACTTGCGAAAATTTTGATGGTTTCTCAACCTTTCCTTAACTTCAAACTCCCATATCTGGCGAACGGATTGACGAACTCGAGAAATTCCTGTTGCTTCTGAAAGTAGAAACTCGCCCGATTACAACCATATGTGTATTTTTTCCCTAGGCCTTTGTAGTTATTTGTTTCGAGTATCAGACTTGCGAAAATTTTGATGGTTTCTCAACCATTTCTTAACTTCAAACTCCCATTTCTCGCGAACGGATTGACGAACTCGAGAAATTCCTGTTGCATGTGAAAGCAGAAACTCGCCCGATTACAACGGTATGTGTATTTTTCCCCTAGGCCATTGTAGTTAATTGTTTCGAGTATCAGACTTGCGAAAATTTTGATGGTTTCTAAACTATTCCTTAACTTCAGACTCTCATATCTCGCGAACGGATTGACGAGCTCGAGAAATTCCTGTTGCATGTGAAAGCAGAAACTCGCCCGAATACAACGGTATGAATATTTTTGCCCTAAGCCAATCTAGCTATTCGTTTCACCCATTAGAATTGCGAAAATTTTAATGGCCTCTCAACCATTCCTTAACTTCAAGCTCCCATATCTCGCGAACGGATCGACGAACTCGAGAAATTCCTGTTGCATGTGAAAGCAGAAACTCGCCCGATTACAACGGTATGTGTATTTTTCCCCTAGGCCATTGTAGTTATTGGTTTCGAGTATCAGACTTGCGAAAATTTTGATGGTTTCTCAACCATTCCTTAACTTCAAACTCCCATATCTCGCGAACGGATTGACGAACTCGAGAAATTCCTGTTGCATATGAAAGCAAATACTCGCCCGATTACTAGGGTATGTGTATTTTTCCCATAGGCCATTGTAGTTATTGGTTTCGAGTATCAGACCAGCGAAAATTTTGATGGTTTGTCAACCATTTCTTAACTTCAAACACGCATATCTCGCGAACGGAATGACGAAGTCGAGAAATTCCTGTTGCATCTGAAAGTAGAAACTCGCCGGATTACAATGGTGTCCGTGCTTTTCCCCTAGGCCATTCCAGTTATTGGTTTCGAGTATCAGACCAGAGAAAAATTTGATGGTTTCTCAACCGTTCCTTAACTTCAAACACGCATATCTCGCGAACGCATTGACGAACTCGAGAAATTCCTGTTGCATCTGAAAGTAGAAACTCGCCCGATTACAATCATGTGTGTGCTTTTCCCCTAGGCCATTCCAGTTATTGGTTTCGAGTATCAGACCAGCGACAATTTTGATGGTTTGTCAACCATTTCTTAACTTCAAACTCCCATATCTCGCGAACGGAATGACGAACTCGAGAAATTCCTGTTGCATCTGAAAGTAGAAGCTCGCCCGATTACAATGGTGTGTGTACTTTTCCCCTAGGCCATTCCAGTTATTCGTTTCTAGTATCAGAATTGCGAAAATTTTGTGGTTTCTCAACCATTCGTTAACTTCAATCTCCCATATCTCGCGAATGGATTGACGAACTCGAGAAATTCCTGTTGCGTCTGAAAGTGGAAACTCGGCCGATTACAAAGGTATGTGTACTTTTCCCCTCGGCCATTCCAGTTATTGGTTTCGAGTATCAGACCAGCGAAAATTTTGATGATTTCTCAACCATTCCTTAACTTCAAACTCCCATATCGCGCGAACGGATTGACGAACTCGAGAAATTCCTGTTGCATCTGAAAGCACATACACGCCCGATTACAACGGTAGGTGCATTTTTGCCCTAGGCCATAGTTGTTATTGGTTTCGAGTATCACACTTGCGAAAATTTTCATGGTTTCTTAACCATTCCTTAACTTCAAACTCCCATATCTCGCGAACGAATTGACGAACTCGAGAAATTCCTGTTGCATCTGAAAGTAGAAACTCGCCCGATTACAATCATGTGTGTGCTTTTCCCCTAGGCCATTCCAGTTATTGGTTTCGAGTATCAGACCAGCGAAAATTTTGATGGTTTGTCAACCATTTCTTAACTCCAAACTCCGATATTTCGCAAACGGATTGTCGAATGCGAAAAATTTCGGTTGCATCTGAAAAGAGAAACTCTCCCGATTACAACGGTATGTGTATTTTTCCCCTAGGCCATTGTAGTTATTGGTTTCGAGTATCAGACTTGGGAAAATTTTGATGGTTTCTCAACCATTCCTTAACTTCAAACTCCCATATGTCGCGAACGGATTGACGAACTCGAGAAATTCCTGTTGCATCTGAAAGTAGAAACTCGCCCGATTACAATGGTGTGTGTACTTTTCCCCTAGGCCATTCCAGTCATTCGTTTCTAGCATCAGACTTGCGAAAATTTTGATGGTTTCTCAACCATTCTTTAACTTCAAACTCCCATATCTCGCGAACGGATTGACGATCTCGAGAAATTCCTGTTGCGGCTGAAGGTGGAAACTCGCCCGATTACAAAGGTATGTGTATTTTTCCCCTAGGCCATTGTAGTTCTTGGTTTCGAATATCAGACTTGCGCAAATTTTGATGGCTTCTCAACCATTCCTTAACTTCAAACTCCCATATCTCGCGAACGGAATGACGAACTCGGGAAATTCCTGTTGCGTCTGAAAGTAGAAACTCGCCCGATTACAATGGTTTGTGTACTTTTCCCCTAGACCATTCCAGTTATTGGTTTCGAGTATCAGACTTGCGCAAATTTTGATGGTTTCTCAACCATTCCTTAACTTCAAACTCCCATATCTCGCGAACGGATTGACGAACACGATAATTCCTGTTGCATCCGAAAGTAGGAACTCGCACGATTGCAATGGTGTGTGTATTTTTGCCCTAGGCAATTGTAGTTATTGGTTTCGAGTATCAGACTTGCGAAGATTTTGATGGTTTCTCAACCATTCCTTAACTTCAAACTCCCATATCTCGCGAACGGATTGACGAACTCGAGAAATTCCTGTTGCATCTGAAAGTAGAAACTCGCCCGATTACAATGCTGTGTGTACTTTTCCCCTAGGCCATTCCAGTTATTGGTTTCGAGTATCAGACTTGCGAAAATTTTGATGGTTTCTCAACCATTCCTTAACTTCAAACTCCCATATCTCGCGAACGGGTTGACGAACTCTAGAAATTCCAGTTGCATCTGGAAGCAGATAGTCGCCCGATTACAACAGTATGTGTATTTTTGCCCTAGGCAATAGTAGTTATTGGTTCCGAGTATCAGACTTGCGAAAATTTTGATGGTTTCTCAACCATTCCTTAACTTCAAACTCCCATATCTCGCGAACGGATTGGCGAACTCGAGATATTCCTGTTGCATCTGAAAGTAGAAACGCGCCCGAATACTATGGTGTGCCTACTTTTCCCCTAGGCCATTCCAGTTATTGGTTTCGAGTATCAGACTTGCGAAAATTTTGATGGTTTCTCAACCGTTCCTTAACTTCAAACTCCCATAACTCGCGAACGGATTGACGAACTCGAGATATTCCTGTTGCATCTGAAACTAGATACTCGCCCAATTACAATGGTGTGTGTACTTTCCCCCTAGGCCATTCCAGTTATTGGTTTCGAGTATCAGACTTGCGAAAATTTTCATGGTTTCTCAACCATTCCTTAACTTCAAACTCCCATATCTCGCGAACGGATTGACGAACACGAGATATTCCTGTTGCATCTGAAAGTAGAAACTCGCACGATTGCAATGGTGTGTGTATTTTTGCCCTAGGCAATAGTAGTTATTGGTTTCGAGTATCAGACTTGCGAAGATATTGATGGTTTCTCAACCATTCCTTAACTTCAAACTCCCATATCTCACGAACGGATTGACGAACTCGAGAAATTCCTGTTGCATCTCAAAGTAGAAACTCGCCCGATTACAATGGTGTGTGTACTTTTCCCCTAGGCCATTCCAGTTATTGGTTTCGAGTATCAGACTTGCGAAAATTTTGATGGTTTCTCAACCGTTCCTTAACTTCAAACTCCCATAACTCGCGAACGGATTGACGAACTCGAGATATTCCTGTTGCATCTGAAACTAGATACTCGCCCAATTACAATGGTGTGTGTACTTTCCCCCTAGGCCATTCCAGTTATTGGTTTCGAGTATCAGACTTGCGAAAATTTTGATGGTTTCTCAACCATTCCTTAACTACAAACTCCCATATCTCGCGAACGGATTGACGAACTCGAGAAACTCCTGTTGCATCTGAAAGCAGAAACTCGCCCGATTACAATGGTATGTGTATTTTTGCCCTAGGCAATAGTAGTTATTGGTTTTGAGAATCAGACTTGCGAAAATTTTGATGGTTTCTCAACCATCCCTTAACCTCACTCTCCCATATCTCGGGAACGGATTGACGAACTCGAGATATTCCTGTTGCCCCTGAAAGTTGAAACTCGCCCGATTACAATGGAGTGTGTACTTTTCCCCTGGGCCATTCCAGTTATTGGTTTCGAGTATCAGACTTGCAAAAATTTTGATGGTTTCTCAACCATTCCTTAACTTCAAACTCCCATATCTCGCGAACGGGTTGACGAACTCGAGAAATTCCTGTTGCATCTGGAAGGAGAAAGTCGCCCGATTACAACGGCATTTGTATTTTTGCCGTACGCAATAGTAGTTATTGGTTTCGAGTCTCAGACTTGCGAAAATTTTGATGGTTTCTCAACCATTCCTTAACATCAAACCCCCATATCTCGCGAACGGATTGCCAAACACGAGAAATTCTTGTTGGATCTGAAAGCAGAAAGTCGACCGATTGCAACGGTATATGTATTTTTGCCCTAGGCAATAGTAGTTATTGATTTCGAGTATCAGACTTGCGAAAATTTTGATGGTTTCTCAAACATTCCGTAACATCAAACTCCCATATCTCGCGAACGGATCGACGAACTCGAGAAATTCCTGTTGCATCTGAAAGTAAAAACTCGCCCGATTACAATGGTGTGTGTACTTTTCCCCTAGGCCATTCCAGTTATTGGTTTCGAGTATCAGACTTTGCGAAAATTTTGATGGTTTCTCAACCATTCCTTAACATCAAACCCCCATATCTCGCGAACGGATTGCCAAACACGAGAAATTCTTGTTGGATCTGAAAGCAGAAAGTCGACCGATTGCAACGGTATATGTATTTTTGCCCTAGGCAATAGTAGTTATTGGTTTCGAGTATCAGACTTGCGAAAATTTTGATGGTTTCTCAAACATTCCGTAACATCGAACTCCCATATCTCGCGAACGGATCGACAAACTCGAGAAATTCCTGTTGCATCTTAAAGTAGAAACTCGCCCGATTACAATGGTGTGTGTACTTTTCCACTAGGCCATTCCAGTTATTGGTTTCGAGTATCAGACTTGCGAAAATTTTGATGGTTTCTCAACCATTCCTTAACTACAAACTCCCATATCTCGCGAACGGATTGACGAACTCGAGAAACTCCTGTTGCATCTGAAAGCAGAAACTCGCCCGATTACAATGGTATGTGTATTTTTGCCCTAGGCAATAGTAGTTATTGGTTTTGAGAATCAGACTTGCGAAAATTTTGATGGTTTCTCAACCATCCCTTAACTTCACTCTCCCATATCTCGCGAACGGATTGACGAACTCGAGATATTCCTGTTGCCCCTGAAAGTTGAAACTCGCCCGATTACAATGGAGTGTGTACTTTTCCCCTGGGCCATTCCAGTTATTGGTTTCGAGTATCAGACTTGCAAAAATTTTGATGGTTTCTCAACCATTCCTTAACTTCAAACTCCCATATCTCGCGAACGGGTTGACGAACTCGAGAAATTCCTGTTGCATCTGGAAGGAGAAAGTCGCCCGATTACAACGGCATTTGTATTTTTGCCGTACGCAATAGTAGTTATTGGTTTCGAGTATCAGACTTGCGAAAATTTTGATGGTTTCTCAACCATTCCTTAACTTCAGACTCCCATATCTCACGAACGGATTGACGAACTCGAGAAATTCCTGTTGCATCTTAAAGTAGAAACTCGCCCGATTACAATGGTGTGTGTACTTTTCCACTAGGCCATTCCAGTTATTGGTTTCGAGTATCAGACTTGCGAAAATTTTGATGGTTTCTCAACCATTCCTTAACTTCAAACTCCAATATCTCGAGAACGGATTGACGAACTCGAGAAATTCCTGATGCATCTGAAAATAGAAACTCGCCCGATTACAATGGTATGTGTATTTTTGCCCCAGGCAATAGTAGTTATTGGTTTTGAGAATCAGACTTGCGAAAATTTTGATGGTTTCTCAACCATCCCTTAACTTCACTCTCCCATATCTCGCGAACGGATTGACGAACTCGAGATATTCCTGTTGCCCCTGAAAGTAGAAACTCGCCCGATTACAATGGAGTGTGTACTCTTCCCCTGGGCCATTCCAGTTATTGGTTTCGAGTATCAGACTTGCAAAAATTTTGATGGTTTCTCAACCATTCCTTAACTACAAACTCCCATATCTCGCGAACGGATTGACGAACTCGAGAAACTCCTGTTGCATCTGAAAGCAGAAACTCGCCCGATTACAATGGCATGTGTATTTTTGCCCTAGGCAATAGTAGTTATTGGTTTTGAGAATCAGACTTGCGAAAATTTTGATGGTTTCTCAACCATCCCTTAACTTCACTCTCCCATATCTCGCGAACGGATTGACGAACTCGAGATATTCCTGTTGCCCCTGAATGTAGAAACTCGCCCGATTACAATGGTGCGTGTACTTTTCCCCTAGGCCATTCCAGTTATAGGTTTCGAGTATCAGACCAGCGAAAATTTTGATGGTTTCTCAAACATTCCGTAACTTCAAACTCCCATATCTCACGAACGGATTGACGAACTCGAGAAATGCCTGTTGCATCTGAAAGTAGAAACTCGCCCGATTACACTGGTGTGTGTACTCTTCCCCTAGGCCATTCCAGTTATTGGTTTCGAGTATCAGACTTGCGAAAATTTTGATGGTTTCTCAACCATTCGTTAAATTCAAACTCCTATATCTCGCGAACGGATTGACGAACTCGAGAAATTCCGGTTGCATCTGAAAGGAGAAAGTCGCCCGATTACAACCGTATGTGTATTTTTGCCCTAGGCAATAGTAGTTATTGGTTTCGAGTACCAGACTTGAGAAAATTTTGATGGTTTCTCAACCATTCCTTAAATTCAAACTCCCATATCTCGCGAACGGATTGACGAATTCGAGAAATTCCTGTTGCATCTGAAAATAGAAACTCGCCCGATAACAATGGTGTGTGTACTTTTCCCCTAGGCCATTCCAGTTATTGGTTTCGAGGATCAGACTTGCGAATATTTTGATGGTTTCTCAACCATTCCTTAACTTCAAACTCCCATATCTCGCGAACGGATTGACGAACTCGACAAATTCCTGTTGCATCTGAATGCAGAAACTCGCCCGATTACAATGGTATGTGTATTTTTTCCCTGGGCAATAGTAGTTATTGGCTTCGAGTATCAGACTTGCGAAAATTTTGGTTGTTTCTCAACCATTCCTTAACTTCAAACTCCCATATCTCGCGAACGGATTGAAGAACTCGAGAAATTCCTGTTGCATCTGATAATAGAAACTCGCCCGATTACAATGGTGTGTGTACTTTTCCCCTAGGCCATTCCAGTTATTGGTTTCGTGTATCAGACTTGCGAATATTTTGTTGGTTTCTCAGCCATTCCTTAACTTCAAACTCCCATATCTCGCGATCGGTTTGTCGAACTCGAGAAATTCCTGTTGCATCTGATAGTAGAAACTCGCCCGATTACAAAGTTGTGTGTACTTTTCCCCTAGGCCATTCCAGTTATTGGTTTCGAGTATCAGACAAGCGAAAATTTTAATGGTTTCTCAACCATTCCTTAAATTCAAACTCCCATATCTCCGAACGGATCGACGAACTCGAGAAATTCCTGTTGCATCTGAAATCAGAAAGTTGCCAGATTACCACGGTATGTGTATTTTGCCCTACGAAATAGTAGTTATTGGTTTCGAGTATCAGACTTGCGAAAATTTTGATGGTTTCTCAACCATTCCTTAACTTCAAACTCCCATATCTCGCGAACGGATTGACGAACTCGAGATATTCCTGTTGCACCTGAAAGTAGAAACTCGCCCGATTGCAATGGTGTGTGTACTTTTCCCCTAGGCCATTCCAGTTATAGGTTTCGAGTATCAGACCAGGGAATATTTTGATGGTTTCTCAACCATTCCTTAACTTCAAACTCGCATACCTCGCGCACGGATTGACAAACTCGAGAAATTCCTGTTGCATCTGAAATCAGAAAGTAGCCCGATTACAACGGTACGTGTATTTTGCCCTAGGCAATAGTATTTATTGGTTTCGAGTATCAGACTTGCGAAAATTTTGTTGGTTTCTCAACCATTCCTTAACTTCAAACTCCCATATCTCGCGAACGGATTGACGAACTCGAGAAATTCCTGTTGCATCTGAAAGCAGAAACTCGCCCGATTACAATGGTGTGTGTACTTTTCCCCTAGGCCATTCCAGTTATTGGTTTCGAGTATCAGACTTGCGAAAATTCTGATGGTTTCTCAACCATTCCTTAACTTCAACCTCCCATATCTCGCGAACGGATTGACGAACTCGAGAAATTCCTGTTGCATCTGAAAGTAGAAACTCGCCCGATTACAATGGTGTGTGTACTTTACCCCTAGGCCATTCCAGTTATAGGTTTCGAGTATCAGACCAGCGAATATTCTGATGGCTTCTCAAACATTCCGTAACTTCAAACTCCAATATCTCGCGAACGGATTGACGAACTTGAGAAATGCCTGTTGCATCTGAAAGTAGAAACTCGCCCGATTACAATGGTGTGTGTACTTTTCCCCTAGGCCATTCCAGTTATTGGTTTCGAGTATCAGACTTGCGAAAATTTGATGGTTTGTCAACCATTCCTTAGCTTCAAACTCCCATATCGCGCGAACGGATTGACGAACTCGAGATATTCCTGTTGCACCTGAAAGTAGAAACTCGCCCGATTACAATGGTGTGTGTGCTTTTCCCCTAGGGCATTCAAGTTGTTGGTTTCGAGTATCAGAATTGCGAAAATTTTGATGGTTTCTCAACCATTCCTTCACTTCAAACTCCCATATCTCGCGAACGGATTGACGAACTCGAGAAATTCCTGTTGCATCTGAAAGTAGAAACTCGCCCGATTACAACGGCATGTGTATCTTTCCCCTAGGCCATTCCAGTTATTCGTTTCTAGCGTCAGAATTGCGAAAATTTTGATGGTTTCTCAACCATTCCTTAACTTCAAACTCCCGTATCTCGCAAACGGATTGACGAACTCGAGAAATTCCTGTTGCATCTGAAAGTAGAAACTCGCCCGATTACAACGGCATGTGTATTTTTCCCCTAGGCCATTGTAGTTATTGGTTTCGAGTATCAGACTTGCGAAAATTTTGATGGTTTCCCAAACGTTCCTTAACTTCAAACTCCCATATCTCGCGAACGGATTGACGAACTCGAGAAATTCTTGTTGCATCTGAAAGTAGAAACTCGCCCGATTACAATGGCGTGTGTATTTTTTCCCTAGGCCATTCCAGTTATTCGTTTCTAGCATCAGAATTGCGAAAACTTTGATGGTTTCTCAACCATTCCTTAACTTCAAACTCCCATATCTCGCGAACGGATTGACCAACTCGAGAAATTCCTGTTGCATTTGAAAGTAGAAACTAGCCCGATTTCAACGGTATGTGTATTTTTCCCCTAGGCCATTGTAGTTATTGGTTTGGAGTATCAGACTTGCGAAAATTTTGATGGTTTCTCAACCATTCCTTAACTTCAAACTCCCATATATCGCGAACGGATTGACGAACTCGCGAAATTCCTGTTGCATTTGAAAGTAGAAACTCGCCCGATTACAACGGCATGTGTATCTTTCCCCTAGGCCATTCCAGTTATTCGTTTCTAGCGTCAGAATTGCGAAAATTTTGATGGTTTCTCAACTATTCCTTAACTTCAAACTCCCGTATATCGCAAACGGATTGACGAACTCGAGAAATTCCTGTTGCATCTGAAAGTAGAAACTCGCCCGATTACAACGGTGTGTGTACTTTTCCCCTAGGCCATTCCAGTTATTGGTTTCGGGTAACAGACTTGCGAAAATTTTGATGGTTTCTCAACCATTCCTTAGCTTCAAACTCCCATATCTCGCGAACGGATTGACGAACTCGAGAAATTCCTGCTGCATTTGAAAATAGAAATTCGCCCGATTACAACGGTATGTGTATTTTTCCCCTAGGCTATTGTAGTTATTGGTTTCGAGTATCAGAATTGCGAAAACTTTGATGGTTTCTCAACCATTCCTTAACTTCAATCTCCCATATCTCGCGAACGGATTGACGAACTCGAGAAATTCCTGTTGCATCTGAAAGTAGAAACTCGCCCGATTACAACGGTGTGTGTACTTTTCCCCTAGGCCATTCCAGTTATTGGTTTCGGGTAACAGACTTGCGAAAATTTTGATGGTTTCTCAACCATTCCTTAGCTTCAAACTCCCATATCTCGCGAACGGATTGACGAACTCGAGAAATTCCTGCTGCATTTGAAAATAGAAATTCGCCCGATTACAACGGTATGTGTATTTTTCCCCTAGGCTATTGTAGTTATTGGTTTCGAGTATCAGAATTGCGAAAACTTTGATGGTTTCTCAACCATTCCTTAACTTCAATCTCCCATATCTCGCGAACGGATTGACGAACTCGAGAAATTCCTGTTACATCTGATAGTAGAATCTCGCCCGTTTACAACGGTATGTGTATCTTTCCCCTAGGCCATTCCAGTTATTCGTTTCTAGCGTCAGAATTGCGAAAATTTTGATGGTTTCTCCACCATTCCTTAACTGCAAACTCCCATATCTCGCGTACGGATTGACGAACCCGAGAAATTCCTGTTGCATCTGAAAGCAGAAACTCGTCCGATTACAATGGTGTGTGTATCTTTCCCCTATGACATTCAAGTTATTGGTTTCGAGTATCAGACCAGTGAAAATTTTGATGGTTTCTCAAACATTCCTTTAATTCGAACTCCCATATATCGCGAACGGATTGTCGAACTCGAGAAATTCCTGAAAGCATCTGAAAGCAGAAACTCGCCCGATTACAACGGCGTGTGTGCTTTTCCCCTAGGCCATTCCAGTTATTGGTTTCGGGTATAGGACTTGCGAAAATTGTGATGGTTTCTCAACCATTCCTTAACTTCAAACTCCCTTATCTCGCGAACGGATTGACGATCTCGAGAAATTCCTGTTGCAACTGAAAGCAGAAACTCGCCCGATTACAACGGTATGAATATTTTTGCCCTAAGCCATTGTAGTTATTCGTTTCTAGCATCAGAATTGCGAAAATTTTGATGGTTTCTCCACCATTCCTTAACTTCAAACTCCCATATCTCGCGAACGGATTGACGAACTCGATAAATTCCTGTTGCATCTGAAAGTAGTAACTCGCCCGATTACAATGGTGTGTGTATCTTTCCCCTAGGCCATTCCAGTTATTCGTTTCTAGCATCAGAATTGCGAAAACTTTGATGGTTTCTCAACCATTCCTTAACTTCAAACTCCCGCATCTCGCAAACGGATTGACGAACTCGAGAAATTCCTGTTGCATTTGAAAGTAGAAACTCGCCCGATTACAACGGCATGTGTATCTTTCCCCTCGGCCATTCCAGTTATTCGTTTCTAGCATCAGAATTGCGAAAATTTTGATGGTTTCTCAACCATTCCTTAACTTCAAACTCCCATATCTCGCGAACGGATTGACGAACTCGAGAAATTCCTGTTGCATCTGAAAGTCGAAACTCGCCCGATTACAATGGTGTGTGTATCTTTCCCCTAGGCCATTCCAGTTATTCGTTTCTAGCATCAGAATTGCGGAAATTTTGATGGTTTCTCAACCATTCCTTAACTTCAAACTCCCGCATCTCGCAAACGGATTGACGAACTCGAGAAATTCCTGTTACATCTGAAAGTAGAATCTCGCCCGATTACAACGGTATGTGTATCTTTCCCCTAGGCCATTCCAGGTATTCGTTTCTGGCATCAGAATTGCGAAAATTTTGATGGTTTCTCAACCATTCCTTAACTTCAAACTCCCGCATCTCGCAAACGGATTGACGAACTCGAGAAATTCCTGTTACATCTGAAAGTAGAATCTCGCTCGATTACAACGGTATGTGTATCTTTCCCCTAGGCCATTCCAGTTATTCGTTTCTAGCATCAGAATTGCGAAAATTTTGATGGTTTCTCAACCATTCCTTAACTTCAAACTCCCATATCTCGCGAACGGATTGACCAACTCGAGAAATTCCTGTTGCATCTGAAAGCAGAAACTCGCCCGATTACAACGGTATGAACATTTTTGCCCTAAGCCATTCTAGTTAATCGTTTCTAGCATCAGAATTGCGAAAATTTTGATGGTTTCTCAACCATTCCTTAACTTCAAACTCCCATATCTCGGGAACGGATTGACGAACTCGAGAAATTCCTGTTGCATCTGAAAGTCGAAACTCGCCCGATTACAATGGTGTGTGTATCTTTCCCCTAGGCCATTCCAGTTATTCGTTTCTAGCATCAGAATTGCGGAAATTTTGATGGTTTCTCAACCATTCCTTAACTTCAAACTCCCGCATCTCGCAAACGGATTGACGAACTCGAGAAATTCCTGTTACATCTGAAAGTAGAATCTCGCCCGATTACAACGGTATGTGTATCTTTCCCCTAGGCCATTCCAGTTATTCGTTTCTAGCATCAGAATTGCGAAAATTTTGATGGTTTCTCAACCATTCCTTAACTTCAAACTCCCGCATCTCGCAAACGGATTGGCGAACTCGAGAAATTCCTGTTACATCTGAAAGTAGAATCTCGCCCGATTACAACGGTATGTGTATCTTTCCCCTAGGCCATTCGAGTTATTCGTTTCTAGCATCAGAATTGCGAAAATTTTGATGGTTTCTCAACCATTCCTTAACTTCAAACTCCCATATCTCGCGAACGGATTGACCAACTCGAGAAATTCCTGTTGCATCTGAAAGCAGAAACTCGCCCGATTACAACGGTATGAACATTTTTGCCCTAAGCCATTCTAGTTAATCGTTTCTAGCATCAGAATTGCGAAAATTTTGATGGTTTCTCAACCATTCCTTAACTTCAAACTCCCATATCTCGCGAACGGATTGAAGAACTCGAGAAATTCCTGTTGCATCTGATAATAGAAACTCGCCCGATTACAATGGTGTGTGTACTTTTCCCCTAGGCCATTCCAGTTATTGGTTTCGTGTATCAGACTTGCGAATATTTTGTTGGTTTCTCAGCCATTCCTTAACTTCAAACTCCCATATCTCGCGATCGGTTTGTCGAACTCGAGAAATTCCTGTTGCATCTGATAGTAGAAACTCGCCCGATTACAAAGTTGTGTGTACTTTTCCCCTAGGCCATTCCAGTTATTGGTTTCGAGTATCAGACAAGCGAAAATTTTAATGGTTTCTCAACCATTCCTTAAATTCAAACTCCCATATCTCCGAACGGATCGACGAACTCGAGAAATTCCTGTTGCATCTGAAATCAGAAAGTTGCCAGGTTACCACGGTATGTGTATTTTGCCCTACGAAATAGTAGTTATTGGTTTCGAGTATCAGACTTGCGAAAATTTTGATGGTTTCTCAACCATTCCTTAACTTCAAACTCCCATATCTCGCGAACGGATTGACGAACTCGAGATATTCCTGTTGCACCTGAAAGTAGAAACTCGCCCGATTGCAATGGTGTGTGTACTTTTCCCCTAGGCCATTCCAGTTATAGGTTTCGAGTATCAGACCAGGGAATATTTTGATGGTTTCTCAACCATTCCTTAACTTCAAACTCGCATACCTCGCGCACGGATTGACAAACTCGAGAAATTCCTGTTGCATCTGAAATCAGAAAGTAGCCCGATTACAACGGTACGTGTATTTTGCCCTAGGCAATAGTATTTATTGGTTTCGAGTATCAGACTTGCGAAAATTTTGTTGGTTTCTCAACCATTCCTTAACTTCAAACTCCCATATCTCGCGAACGGATTGACGAACTCGAGAAATTCCTGTTGCATCTGAAAGCAGAAACTCGCCCGATTACAATGGTGTGTGTACTTTTCCCCTAGGCCATTCCAGTTATTGGTTTCGAGTATCAGACTTGCGAAAATTCTGATGGTTTCTCAACCATTCCTTAACTTCAACCTCCCATATCTCGCGAACGGATTGACGAACTCGAGAAATTCCTGTTGCATCTGAAAGTAGAAACTCGCCCGATTACAATGGTGTGTGTACTTTACCCCTAGGCCATTCCAGTTATAGGTTTCGAGTATCAGACCAGCGAATATTCTGATGGCTTCTCAAACATTCCGTAACTTCAAACTCCAATATCTCGCGAACGGATTGACGAACTTGAGAAATGCCTGTTGCATCTGAAAGTAGAAACTCGCCCGATTACAATGGTGTGTGTACTTTTCCCCTAGGCCATTCCAGTTATTGGTTTCGAGTATCAGACTTGCGAAAATTTGATGGTTTGTCAACCATTCCTTAGCTTCAAACTCCCATATCGCGCGAACGGATTGACGAACTCGAGATATTCCTGTTGCACCTGAAAGTAGAAACTCGCCCGATTACAATGGTGTGTGTGCTTTTCCCCTAGGGCATTCAAGTTGTTGGTTTCGAGTATCAGAATTGCGAAAATTTTGATGGTTTCTCAACCATTCCTTCACTTCAAACTCCCATATCTCGCGAACGGATTGACGAACTCGAGAAATTCCTGTTGCATCTGAAAGTAGAAACTCGCCCGATTACAACGGCATGTGTATCTTTCCCCTAGGCCATTCCAGTTATTCGTTTCTAGCGTCAGAATTGCGAAAATTTTGATGGTTTCTCAACCATTCCTTAACTTCAAACTCCCGTATCTCGCAAACGGATTGACGAACTCGAGAAATTCCTGTTGCATCTGAAAGTAGAAACTCGCCCGATTACAACGGCATGTGTATTTTTCCCCTAGGCCATTGTAGTTATTGGTTTCGAGTATCAGACTTGCGAAAATTTTGATGGTTTCCCAAACGTTCCTTAACTTCAAACTCCCATATCTCGCGAACGGATTGACGAACTCGAGAAATTCTTGTTGCATCTGAAAGTAGAAACTCGCCCGATTACAATGGCGTGTGTATTTTTTCCCTAGGCCATTCCAGTTATTCGTTTCTAGCATCAGAATTGCGAAAACTTTGATGGTTTCTCAACCATTCCTTAACTTCAAACTCCCATATCTCGCGAACGGATTGACCAACTCGAGAAATTCCTGTTGCATTTGAAAGTAGAAACTAGCCCGATTTCAACGGTATGTGTATTTTTCCCCTAGGCCATTGTAGTTATTGGTTTGGAGTATCAGACTTGCGAAAATTTTGATGGTTTCTCAACCATTCCTTAACTTCAAACTCCCATATATCGCGAACGGATTGACGAACTCGCGAAATTCCTGTTGCATTTGAAAGTAGAAACTCGCCCGATTACAACGGCATGTGTATCTTTCCCCTAGGCCATTCCAGTTATTCGTTTCTAGCGTCAGAATTGCGAAAATTTTGATGGTTTCTCAACTATTCCTTAACTTCAAACTCCCGTATATCGCAAACGGATTGACGAACTCGAGAAATTCCTGTTGCATCTGAAAGTAGAAACTCGCCCGATTACAACGGTGTGTGTACTTTTCCCCTAGGCCATTCCAGTTATTGGTTTCGGGTAACAGACTTGCGAAAATTTTGATGGTTTCTCAACCATTCCTTAGCTTCAAACTCCCATATCTCGCGAACGGATTGACGAACTCGAGAAATTCCTGCTGCATTTGAAAATAGAAATTCGCCCGATTACAACGGTATGTGTATTTTTCCCCTAGGCTATTGTAGTTATTGGTTTCGAGTATCAGAATTGCGAAAACTTTGATGGTTTCTCAACCATTCCTTAACTTCAATCTCCCATATCTCGCGAACGGATTGACGAACTCGAGAAATTCCTGTTGCATCTGAAAGTAGAAACTCGCCCGATTACAACGGTGTGTGTACTTTTCCCCTAGGCCATTCCAGTTATTGGTTTCGGGTAACAGACTTGCGAAAATTTTGATGGTTTCTCAACCATTCCTTAGCTTCAAACTCCCATATCTCGCGAACGGATTGACGAACTCGAGAAATTCCTGCTGCATTTGAAAATAGAAATTCGCCCGATTACAACGGTATGTGTATTTTTCCCCTAGGCTATTGTAGTTATTGGTTTCGAGTATCAGAATTGCGAAAACTTTGATGGTTTCTCAACCATTCCTTAACTTCAATCTCCCATATCTCGCGAACGGATTGACGAACTCGAGAAATTCCTGTTACATCTGATAGTAGAATCTCGCCCGTTTACAACGGTATGTGTATCTTTCCCCTAGGCCATTCCAGTTATTCGTTTCTAGCGTCAGAATTGCGAAAATTTTGATGGTTTCTCCACCATTCCTTAACTGCAAACTCCCATATCTCGCGTACGGATTGACGAACCCGAGAAATTCCTGTTGCATCTGAAAGCAGAAACTCGTCCGATTACAATGGTGTGTGTATCTTTCCCCTATGACATTCAAGTTATTGGTTTCGAGTATCAGACCAGTGAAAATTTTGATGGTTTCTCAAACATTCCTTTAATTCGAACTCCCATATATCGCGAACGGATTGTCGAACTCGAGAAATTCCTGAAAGCATCTGAAAGCAGAAACTCGCCCGATTACAACGGCGTGTGTGCTTTTCCCCTAGGCCATTCCAGTTATTGGTTTCGGGTATAGGACTTGCGAAAATTGTGATGGTTTCTCAACCATTCCTTAACTTCAAACTCCCTTATCTCGCGAACGGATTGACGATCTCGAGAAATTCCTGTTGCAACTGAAAGCAGAAACTCGCCCGATTACAACGGTATGAATATTTTTGCCCTAAGCCATTGTAGTTATTCGTTTCTAGCATCAGAATTGCGAAAATTTTGATGGTTTCTCCACCATTCCTTAACTTCAAACTCCCATATCTCGCGAACGGATTGACGAACTCGATAAATTCCTGTTGCATCTGAAAGTAGTAACTCGCCCGATTACAATGGTGTGTGTATCTTTCCCCTAGGCCATTCCAGTTATTCGTTTCTAGCATCAGAATTGCGAAAACTTTGATGGTTTCTCAACCATTCCTTAACTTCAAACTCCCGCATCTCGCAAACGGATTGACGAACTCGAGAAATTCCTGTTGCATTTGAAAGTAGAAACTCGCCCGATTACAACGGCATGTGTATCTTTCCCCTCGGCCATTCCAGTTATTCGTTTCTAGCATCAGAATTGCGAAAATTTTGATGGTTTCTCAACCATTCCTTAACTTCAAACTCCCATATCTCGCGAACGGATTGACGAACTCGAGAAATTCCTGTTGCATCTGAAAGTCGAAACTCGCCCGATTACAATGGTGTGTGTATCTTTCCCCTAGGCCATTCCAGTTATTCGTTTCTAGCATCAGAATTGCGGAAATTTTGATGGTTTCTCAACCATTCCTTAACTTCAAACTCCCGCATCTCGCAAACGGATTGACGAACTCGAGAAATTCCTGTTACATCTGAAAGTAGAATCTCGCCCGATTACAACGGTATGTGTATCTTTCCCCTAGGCCATTCCAGGTATTCGTTTCTGGCATCAGAATTGCGAAAATTTTGATGGTTTCTCAACCATTCCTTAACTTCAAACTCCCGCATCTCGCAAACGGATTGACGAACTCGAGAAATTCCTGTTACATCTGAAAGTAGAATCTCGCTCGATTACAACGGTATGTGTATCTTTCCCCTAGGCCATTCCAGTTATTCGTTTCTAGCATCAGAATTGCGAAAATTTTGATGGTTTCTCAACCATTCCTTAACTTCAAACTCCCATATCTCGCGAACGGATTGACCAACTCGAGAAATTCCTGTTGCATCTGAAAGCAGAAACTCGCCCGATTACAACGGTATGAACATTTTTGCCCTAAGCCATTCTAGTTAATCGTTTCTAGCATCAGAATTGCGAAAATTTTGATGGTTTCTCAACCATTCCTTAACTTCAAACTCCCATATCTCGGGAACGGATTGACGAACTCGAGAAATTCCTGTTGCATCTGAAAGTCGAAACTCGCCCGATTACAATGGTGTGTGTATCTTTCCCCTAGGCCATTCCAGTTATTCGTTTCTAGCATCAGAATTGCGGAAATTTTGATGGTTTCTCAACCATTCCTTAACTTCAAACTCCCGCATCTCGCAAACGGATTGACGAACTCGAGAAATTCCTGTTACATCTGAAAGTAGAATCTCGCCCGATTACAACGGTATGTGTATCTTTCCCCTAGGCCATTCCAGTTATTCGTTTCTAGCATCAGAATTGCGAAAATTTTGATGGTTTCTCAACCATTCCTTAACTTCAAACTCCCGCATCTCGCAAACGGATTGGCGAACTCGAGAAATTCCTGTTACATCTGAAAGTAGAATCTCGCCCGATTACAACGGTATGTGTATCTTTCCCCTAGGCCATTCGAGTTATTCGTTTCTAGCATCAGAATTGCGAAAATTTTGATGGTTTCTCAACCATTCCTTAACTTCAAACTCCCATATCTCGCGAACGGATTGACCAACTCGAGAAATTCCTGTTGCATCTGAAAGCAGAAACTCGCCCGATTACAACGGTATGAACATTTTTGCCCTAAGCCATTCTAGTTAATCGTTTCTAGCATCAGAATTGCGAAAATTTTGATGGTTTCTCAACCATTCCTTAACTTCAAACTCCCATATCTCGCGAACGGATTGACGAACTCGAGAAATTCCTGTTGCATCTGAAAGTCGAAACTCGCCCGATTACAATGGTGTGTGTATCTTTCCCCTAGGCCATTCCAGTTATTCGTTTCTAGCATCAGAATTGCGGAAATTTTGATGGTTTCTCAACCATTCCTTAACTTCAAACTCCCGCATCTCGCAAACGGATTGACGAACTCGAGAAATTCCTGTTACATCTGAAAGTAGAATCTCGCCCGATTACAACGGTATGTGTATCTTTCCCCTAGGCCATTCCAGTTATTCGTTTCTAGCATCAGAATTGCGAAAATTTTGATGGTTTCTCAACCATTCCTTAACTTCAAACTCCCGCATCTCGCAAACGGATTGACGAACTCGAGAAATTCCTGTTACATCTGAAAGTAGAATCTCGCCCGATTACAACGGTATGTGTATCTTTCCCCTAGGCCATTCCAGTTATTCGTTTCTAGCATCAGAATTGCGAAAATTTTGATGGTTTCTCAACCATTCCTTAACTTCAAACTCCCATATCTCGCGAACGGATTGACCAACTCGAGAAATTCCTGTTGCATCTGAAAGCAGAAACTCGCCCGATTACAACGGTATGAACATTTTTGCCCTAAGCCATTCTAGTTATTCGTTTCTAGCATCAGAATTGCGAAAATTTTGATGGTTTCTCAACCATTCCTTAACTTCAAACTCCCATATCTCGCGAACGGATTGACGAACTCGAGAAATTCCTGTTGCATTTGAAAATAGAAACTCGCCCGATTACAACGGTATGTGTATTTTTCCCCTAGGCTATTGTAGTTATTGGTTTCGAGTATCAGAATTGCGAAAACTTTGATGGTTTCTCAACCATTCCTTAACTTCAAACTCCCATATCTCGCGAACGGATTGACGAACTCGAGAAATTCCTGTTGCATCTGAAAGTAGAAACTCGCCCGATTACAATGGTGTGTGTATCTTTCCCCTAGGCCATTCCAGTTATTCGTTTCTAGCATCAGAATAGCGAAAATTTTGATGGTTTCTCAACCATTCCTTAACTTCAAACTCCCGCATCTCGCAAACGGATTGACGAACTCGAGAAATTCCTGTTGCATTTGAAAGTAGAAACTCGCCCGATTACAACGGCATGTGTATCTTTCCCCTAGGCCATTCCAGTTATTCGTTTCTAGCGTCAGAATTGCGAAAATTTTGATGGTTTCTCAACCATTCCTTAACTTCAAACTCCCATATCTCGCGAACGGATTGACGAACTCGAGAAATTCCTGTTGCATCTGAAAGTAGAAACTCGCCCGATTACAACGGTGTGTGTACTCTTCCCCTAGGCCATTCCAGTTATTGGTTTCGGGTATAGGACTTGCGACAATTGCGATGGTTTCTCAACCATTCCTTAACTTCAAACCCCCATATCTCGCGAACGGATTGACGAACTCGAGAAATTCCTGTTGCATCTGAAAGCAGAAACTCGCCCGATTACAAGGTGTGTGTATCTTTCCCCTAGGCCATTCCAGTTATTCGTTTCTAGCATCAGAATTGCGGAAATTTTGATGGTTTCTCAACCATTCCTTAACTTCAAACTCCCGCATCTCGCAAACGGATTGACGAACTCGAGAAATTCCTGTTACATCTGAAAGTAGAATTTCGCCCGATTACAACGGTATGTGTATCTTTCCCCTAGGCCATTCCAGTTATTCGTTTCTAGCATCAGAATTGCGGAAATTTTGATGGTTTCTCAACCATTCCTTAACTTCAAACTCCCATATCTCGCGAACGGATTGACCAACTCGAGAAATTCCTGTTGCATCTGAAAGCAGAAACTCGCCCGATTACAACGGTATGAACATTTTTGCCCTAAGCCATTCTAGTTATTCGTTTCTAGCATCAGAATTGCGAAAATTTTGATGGTTTCTCAACCATTCCTTAACTTCAAACTCCCGCATCTCGCAAACGGATTGACGAACTCGAGAAATTCCTGTTGCATTTGAAAGTAGAAACTCGCCCGATTACAACGGCATGTGTATCTTTCCCCTAGGCCATTCCAGTTATTCGTTTCTAGCGTCAGAATTGCGAAAATTTTGATGGTTTCTCAACCATTCCTTAACTTCAAACTCCCATATCTCGCGAACGGATTGACGAACTCGAGAAATTCCTGTTGCATCTGAAAGTAGAAACTCGCCCGATTACAACGGTATGTGTACTCTTCCCCTAGGCCATTCCAGTTATTGGTTTCGGGTATAGGACTTGCGACAATTGCGATGGTTTCTCAACCATTCCTTAACTTCAAACCCCCATATCTCGCGAACGGATTGACGAACTCGAGAAATTCCTGTTGCATCTGAAAGCAGAAACTCGCCCGATTACAAGGTGTGTGTATCTTTCCCCTAGGCCATTCCAGTTATTCGTTTCTAGCATCTGAATTGCGAAAATTTTGATGGTTCCTCAACCATTCCTTAACTTCAAACTCCCATATCTCGCGAACGGATTGACGAACTCGAGAAATTCCTGTTGCATTTGAAAATAGAAACTCGCCCGATTACAACGGTATGTGTATTTTTCCCCTAGGCTATTTTAGTTATTGGTTTCGAGTATCAGAATTGCGAAAACTTTGATGGTTTCTCAACCATTCCTTACCTTCAAACTCCCGTATCTCGCGAACGGATTGACGAACTCGAGAAATTCCAATTGCATCTGAAAGTAGGAACTCGCCCGATTTTCAGCGGTATGTGTATCTTTCCCCTAGGCCATTCCAGTTATTCGTTTCTAGCATCAGAATAGCGAAAATTATGATGGTTTCTCAACCATTCCTTAACTTCAAACTCCCGCATCTCGCAAACGGATTGACGAACTCGAGAAATTCCTGTTGCATTTGAAAGTAGAAACTCGCCCGATTACAACGGCATGTGTATCTTTCCCCTAGGCCATTCCAGTTATTCGTTTCTAGCGTCAGAATTGCGAAAATTTTGATGGTTTCTCAACCATTCCTTAACTTCAAACTCCCGCATCTCGCAAACGGATTGACGAACTCGAGAAATTCCTGTTGCATTTGAAAGTAGAAACTCGCCCGATTACAACGGCATGTGTATCTTTCCCCTAGGCCATTCCAGTTATTCGTTTCTAGCGTCAGAATTGCGAAAATTTTGATGGTTCCTCAACCATTCCTTAACTTCAAACTCCCGTATCTCGCAAACGGATTGACGAACTCGAGAAATTCCAATTGCATCTGAAAGTAGGAACTCGCCCGATTTTCAGCGGTATGTGTATTTTTCCCCTAGGCCATTCCAGTTATTCGTTTCTAGCATCTGAATTGAGATAATTTTGATGGTTCCTCAACCATTCCTTAACTTCAAACTCCCATATCTCACGAACGGATTGACGAACTCGAGAAATTCCTGTTGCATCTGAAAGTCGAAACTCGCCCGATTACAACGGCATGTGTATCTTTCCCCTAGGCCATTCCAGTTATTCGTTTCTAGCGTCAGAATTGCGAAAATTTTGATGGTTTCTCAACCATTCCTTAACTTCAAACTCCCATATCTCGCGAACGGATTGACGAACTCGAGAAATTCCTGTTGCATCTGAAAGTAGAAACTCGCCCGATTACAACGGTGTGTGTACTCTTCCCCTAGGCCATTCCAGTTATTGGTTTCGGGTATAGGACTTGCGACAATTGCGATGGTTTCTCAACCATTCCTTAACTTCAAACCCCCATATCTCGCGAACGGATTGACGAACTCGAGAAATTCCTGTTGCATCTGAAAGCAGAAACTCGCCCGATTACAAGGTGTGTGTATCTTTCCCCTAGGCCATTCCAGTTATTCGTTTCTAGCGTCAGAATTGCGAAAATTTTGATGGTTTCTCAACCATTCCTTAACTTCAAACTCCCATATCTCGCGAACGGATTGACCAACTCGAGAAATTCCTGTTGCATTTGAAAATAGAAACTCGCCCGATTACAACGGTATGTGTATTTTTCCCCTAGGCTATTGTAGTTATTGGTTTCGAGTATCAGAATTGCGAAAACTTTGATGGTTTCTCAACCATTCCTTAACTTCAAACTCCCATATCTCGCGAACGGATTGACGAACTCGAGAAATTCCTGTTGCATCTGAAAGTAGAAACTCGCCCGATTACAATGGTGTGTGTATCTTTCCCCTAGGCCATTCCAGTTATTCGTTTCTAGCATCAGAATAGCGAAAATTTTGATGGTTTCTCAACCATTCCTTAACTTCAAACTCCCGCATCTCGCAAACGGATTGACGAACTCGAGAAATTCCTGTTGCATTTGAAAGTAGAAACTCGCCCGATTACAACGGCATGTGTATCTTTCCCCTAGGCCATTCCAGTTATTCGTTTCTAGCGTCAGAATTGCGAAAATTTTGATGGTTTCTCAACCGTTCCTTAACTTCAAACTCCCATATCTCGCGAACGGATTGACGAACTCGAGAAATTCCTGTTGCATCTGAAAGTAGAAACTCGCCCGATTACAACGGTGTGTGTACTCTTCCCCTAGGCCATTCCAGTTATTGGTTTCGGGTATAGGACTTGCGACAATTGCGATGGTTTCTCAACCATTCCTTAACTTCAAACCCCCATATCTCGCGAACGGATTGACGAACTCGAGAAATTCCTGTTGCATCTGAAAGCAGAAACTCGCCCGATTACAAGGTGTGTGTATCTTTCCCCTAGGCCATTCCAGTTATTCGTTTCTAGCATCAGAATTGCGGAAATTTTGATGGTTTCTCAACCATTCCTTAACTTCAAACTCCCGCATCTCGCAAACGGATTGACGAACTCGAGAAATTCCTGTTACATCTGAAAGTAGAATCTCGCCCGATTACAACGGTATGTGTATCTTTCCCCTAGGCCATTCCAGTTATTCGTTTCTAGCATCAGAATTGCGAAAATTTTGATGGTTTCTCAACCATTCCTTAACTTCAAACTCCCATATCTCGCGAACGGATTGACCAACTCGAGAAATTCCTGTTGCATCTGAAAGCAGAAACTCGCCCGATTACAACGGTATGAACATTTTTGCCCTAAGCCATTCTAGTTATTCGTTTCTAGCATCAGAATTGCGAAAATTTTGATGGTTTCTCAACCATTCCTTAACTTCAAACTCCCATATCTCGCGAACGGATTGACGAAATCGAGAAATTCCTGTTGCATCTGAAAGTCGAAACTCGCCCGATTACAATGGTGTGTGTATCTTTCCCCTAGGCCATTCCAGTTATTCGTTTCTAGCATCAGAATTGCGGAAATTTTGATGGTTTCTCAACCATTCCTTAACTTCAAACTCCCGCATCTCGCAAACGGATTGACGAACTCGAGAAATTCCTGTTGCATCTGAAAGTAGAAACTCGCCCGATTACAATGGTGTGTGTATCTTTCCCCTAGGCCATTCCAGTTATTCGTTTCTAGCATCAGAATAGCGAAAATTTTGATGGTTTCTCAACCATTCCTTAACTTCAAACTCCCGCATCTCGCAAACGGATTGACGAACTCGAGAAATTCCTGTTGCATTTGAAAGTAGAAACTCGCCCGATTACAACGGCATGTGTATCTTTCCCCTAGGCCATTCTAGTTATTCGTTTCTAGCATCAGAATTGCGAAAATTTTGATGGTTTCTCAACCATTCCTTAACTTCAAACTCCCATATCTCGCGAACGGATTGACGAACTCGAGAAATTCCTGTTGCATCTGAAAGTCGAAACTCGCCCGATTACAATGGTGTGTGTATCTTTCCCCTAGGCCATTCCAGTTATTCGTTTCTAGCATCAGAATTGCGGAAATTTTGATGGTTTCTCAACCATTCCTTAACTTCAAACTCCCGCATCTCGCAAACGGATTGACGAACTCGAGAAATTCCTGTTGCATCTGAAAGTAGAAACTCGCCCGATTACAATGGTGTGTGTATCTTTCCCCTAGGCCATTCCAGTTATTCGTTTCTAGCATCAGAATAGCGAAAATTTTGATGGTTTCTCAACCATTCCTTAACTTCAAACTCCCGCATCTCGCAAACGGATTGACGAACTCGAGAAATTCCTGTTGCATTTGAAAGTAGAAACTCGCCCGATTACAACGGCATGTGTATCTTTCCCCTAGGCCATTCCAGTTATTCGTTTCTAGCGTCAGAATTGCGAAAATTTTGATGGTTTCTCAACCATTCCTTAACTTCAAACTCCCATATCTCGCGAACGGATTGACGAACTCGAGAAATTCCTGTTGCATCTGAAAGTAGAAACTCGCCCGATTACAACGGTATGTGCACTCTTCCCCTAGGCCATTCCAGTTATTGGTTTCGGGTATAGGACTTGCGACAATTGCGATGGTTTCTCAACCATTCCTTAACTTCAAACCCCCATATCTCGCGAACGGATTGACGAACTCGAGAAATTCCTGTTGCATCTGAAAGCAGAAACTCGCCCGATTACAAGGTGTGTGTATCTTTCCCCTAGGCCATTCCAGTTATTCGTTTCTAGCATCTGAATTGCGAAAATTTTGATGGTTCCTCAACCATTCCTTAACTTCAAACTCCCATATCTCGCGAACGGATTGACGAACTCGAGAAATTCCTGTTGCATTTGAAAATAGAAACTCGCCCGATTACAACGGTATGTGTATTTTTCCCCTAGGCTATTTTAGTTATTGGTTTCGAGTATCAGAATTGCGAAAACTTTGATGGTTTCTCAACCATTCCTTACCTTCAAACTCCCGTATCTCGCGAACGGATTGACGAACTCGAGAAATTCCAATTGCATCTGAAAGTAGGAACTCGCCCGATTTTCAGCGGTATGTGTATCTTTCCCCTAGGCCATTCCAGTTATTCGTTTCTAGCATCAGAATAGCGAAAATTATGATGGTTTCTCAACCATTCCTTAACTTCAAACTCCCGCATCTCGCAAACGGATTGACGAACTCGAGAAATTCCTGTTGCATTTGAAAGTAGAAACTCGCCCGATTACAACGGCATGTGTATCTTTCCCCTAGGCCATTCCAGTTATTCGTTTCTAGCGTCAGAATTGCGAAAATTTTGATGGTTTCTCAACCATTCCTTAACTTCAAACTCCCGCATCTCGCAAACGGATTGACGAACTCGAGAAATTCCTGTTGCATTTGAAAGTAGAAACTCGCCCGATTACAACAGCATGTGTATCTTTCCCCTAGGCCATTCCAGTTATTCGTTTCTAGCGTCAGAATTGCGAAAATTTTGATGGTTTCTCAACCATTCCTTAACTTCAAACTCCCATATCTCGCGAACGGATTGACGAACTTGAGAAATTCCAGTAGCGTCTGAAAGTAGAAACTCGCCCGATTACAACGGTGTGTGTACTCTTCCCCTAGGCCATTCCAGTTATTGGTTTCGGGTATAGGACTTGCGACAATTGTGATGGTTTCTCAACCATTTCTTAACTTCAAACCCCCATATCTCGCGAACGGATTGACGAACTCGAGAAATTCCTGTTGCATCTGAAAGCAGAAACTCGCCCGATTACAATGGTGTGTGTATCTTTCCCCTAGGCCATTCCAGTTATTCGTTTCTAGCATCTGAATTGCGAAAATTTTGATGGTTCCTCAACCATTCCTTAACTTCAAACTCCCGTATCTCGCAAACGGATTGACGAACTCGAGAAATTCCAATTGAATCTGAAAGTAGGATCTCGCCCGATTTTCAGCGGTATGTGTATTTTTCCCCTAGGCCATTCCAGTTATTCGTTTCTAGCATCTGAATTGAGATAATTTTGATGGTTCCTCAACCATTCCTTAACTTCAAACTCCCATATCTCACGAACGGATTGACGAACTCGAGAAATTCCTGTTGCATCTGAAAGTCGAAACTCGCCCGATTACAATGGTGTGTGTATCTTTCCCCTAGGCCATTCCAGTTATTCGTTTCTAGCATCAGAATTGCGGAAATTTTGATGGTTTCTCAACCATTCCTTAACTTCAAACTCCCGCATCTCGCAAACGGATTGACGAACTCGAGAAATTCCTGTTACATCTGAAAGTAGAATCTCGCCCGATTACAACGGTATGTGTATCTTTCCCCTAGGCCATTCCAGTTATTCGTTTCTAGCATCAGAATTGCGAAAATTTTGATGGTTTCTCCACCATTCCTTAACTTCAAACTCCCATATCTCGCGTACGGATTGACGAACTCGAGAAATTCCTGTTGCATCTGAAAGTCGAATCTCGCCCGATTACAATGGTGTGTGTATCTTTCCCCTAGGCCATTCCAGTTATTCGTTTCTAGCATCAGAATAGCGAAAATTTTGATGGTTTCTCAACCATTCCTTAACATCAAACTCCCGCATCTCGCAAACGGATTGACGAACTCGTGAAATTCCTGTTTCATTTGAAAGTAGAAACTCGCCCGATTACAACGGCATGTGTATCTTTCCCCTAGGCCATTCCAGTTATTCGTTTCTAGCGTCAGAATTGCGAAAATTTTGATGGTTTCTCAACCATTCCTTAACTTCAAACTCCCGTATCTCGCGAACGGGTTGACGAACTCGAGAAATTCCTGTTGCATCTGAAAACAGAAACTCGCCCGATAACAACGGTATGAACATTTTTGCCCTAAGCCATTCTAGTTATTCGTTTCTAGCATCAGAATTGCGAAAATTTTGATGGTTTCTCAACCATTCCTTACCTTCAAACTCCCGTATCTCGCGAACGGATTGACGAACTCGAGAAATTCCTGTTGCATTTGAAAATAGAAACTCGCCCGATTACAACGGTATGTGTATTTTTCCCCTAGGCTATTGTAGTTATTGGTTTCGAGTATCAGAATTGCGAAAACTTTGATGGTTTCTCAACCATTCCTTAACTTCAAACTCCCATATCTCGCGAACGGATTGACGAACTCGAGAAATTCCTGTTGCATCTGAAAGTCGAAACTAGCCCGATTACAATGGTGTGTGTATCTTTCCCCTAGGCCATTCCAGTTATTCGTTTCTAGCATCAGAATAGCGAAAATTTTGATGGTTTCTCAACCGTTCCTTAACTTCAAACTCCCGCATCTCGCAAACGGATTGACGAACTCGAGAATTTCCTTTTGCATTTGAAAGTAGAAACTCGCCCGATTACAACGGCATGTGTATCTTTCCCCTAGGCCATTCCAGTTATTCGTTTCTAGCGTCAGAATTGCGAAAATTTTGATGGTTTCTCAACCATTCCTTAACTTCAAACTCTCATATCTCGCGAACGGATTGACGAACTCGAGAAATTCCTGTTGCGACTGAAAGTGGAAACTCGCCCGATTACAAAGGTATGTGTACTTTTCCCCTAGGCAATACCAGTTATTGGATTTGAGTATCAGACCAGCGAAAATTTTGATGATTTCTCAACCATTCCTTAACTTCAAACTCTCATATCTCGCGAACGGGTTGACGAACTCGAGAAATTCCTGTTGCGACTGAAAGTAGAAGCTCGCCCGATTACAGTGGTGTGTGTACTTTTCCCCTAGGCCATTCCAGTTATTCGTTTCTAGCATCAGAATTGCGAAAATTTTGTGGTTTCTCAACCATTCGTTAACTTCAAACTCCCATATCTCGCGAACGGATTGACGAACTCGAGAAATTCCTGTTGCGACTGAAAGTGGAAACTCGCCCGATTACAAAGGTATGTGTACTTTTCCCCTAGGCAATACCAGTTATTGGATTTGAGTATCAGACCAGCGAAAATTTTGATGATTTCTCAACCATTCCTTAACTTCAAACTCTCATATCTCGCGAACGGGTTGACGAACTCGAGAAATTCCTGTTGCGACTGAAAGTAGAAGCTCGCCCGATAACAGTGGTGTGTGTACTTTTCCCCTAGGCCATTCCAGTTATTCGTTTCTAGATATCAGAATTGCGAAAATTTTGTGGTTTCTCAACCATTCGTTAACTTCAAACTCCCATATCTCGCGAACGGATTGACGAACTCGAGAAATTCCTGTTGCGACTGAAAGTGGAAACTCGCCCGATTACAAAGGTATGTGTACTTTTCCCCTAGGCAATACCAGTTATTGGATTTGAGTATCAGACCAGCGAAAATTTTGATGATTTCTCAACCATTCCTTAACTTCAAACTCCCATATCTCGCGTACGGATTGACGAACTCGAGAAATTCCTGTTGCATCTGAAAGTCGAATCTCGCCCGATTACAATGGTGTGTGTATCTTTCCCCTAGGCCATTCCAGTTATTCGTTTCTAGCATCAGAATAGCGAAAATTTTGATGGTTTCTCAACCATTCCTTAACATCAAACTCCCGCATCTCGCAAACGGATTGACGAACTCGTGAAATTCCTGTTTCATTTGAAAGTAGAAACTCGCCCGATTACAACGGCATGTGTATCTTTCCCCTAGGCCATTCCAGTTATTCGTTTCTAGCGTCAGAATTGCGAAAATTTTGATGGTTTCTCAACCATTCCTTAACTTCAAACTCCCGTATCTCGCGAACGGGTTGACGAACTCGAGAAATTCCTGTTGCATTTGAAAATAGAAACTCGCCCGATTACAACGGTATGTGTATTTTTCCCCTAGGCTATTGTAGTTATTGGTTTCGAGTATCAGAATTGCGAAAACTTTGATGGTTTCTCAACCATTCCTTAACTTCAAACTCCCATATCTCGCGAACGGATTGACGAACTCGAGAAATTCCTGTTGCATCTGAAAGTCGAAACTAGCCCGATTACAATGGTGTGTGTATCTTTCCCCTAGGCCATTCCAGTTATTCGTTTCTAGCATCAGAATTGCGGAAATTTTGATGGTTTCTCAACCATTCCTTAACTTCAAACTCCCGCATCTCGCAAACGGATTGACGAACTCGAGAAATTCCTGTTGCATCTGAAAGTCGAATCTCGCCCGATTACAATGGTGTGTGTATCTTTCCCCTAGGCCATTCCAGTTATTCGTTTCTAGCATCAGAATAGCGAAAATTTTGATGGTTTCTCAACCATTCCTTAACATCAAACTCCCGCATCTCGCAAACGGATTGACGAACTCGTGAAATTCCTGTTTCATTTGAAAGTAGAAACTCGCCCGATTACAACGGCATGTGTATCTTTCCCCTAGGCCATTCCAGTTATTCGTTTCTAGCGTCAGAATTGCGAAAATTTTGATGGTTTCTCAACCATTCCTTAACTTCAAACTCCCGTATCTCGCGAACGGGTTGACGAACTCGAGAAATTCCTGTTGCATCTGAAAACAGAAACTCGCCCGATAACAACGGTATGAACATTTTTGCCCTAAGCCATTCTAGTTATTCGTTTCTAGCATCAGAATTGCGAAAATTTTGATGGTTTCTCAACCATTCCTTACCTTCAAACTCCCGTATCTCGCGAACGGATTGACGAACTCGAGAAATTCCTGTTGCATTTGAAAATAGAAACTCGCCCGATTACAACGGTATGTGTATTTTTCCCCTAGGCTATTGTAGTTATTGGTTTCGAGTATCAGAATTGCGAAAACTTTGATGGTTTCTCAACCATTCCTTAACTTCAAACTCCCATATCTCGCGAACGGATTGACGAACTCGAGAAATTCCTGTTGCATCTGAAAGTCGAAACTAGCCCGATTACAATGGTGTGTGTATCTTTCCCCTAGGCCATTCCAGTTATTCGTTTCTAGCATCAGAATAGCGAAAATTTTGATGGTTTCTCAACCGTTCCTTAACTTCAAACTCCCGCATCTCGCAAACGGATTGACGAACTCGAGAATTTCCTTTTGCATTTGAAAGTAGAAACTCGCCCGATTACAACGGCATGTGTATCTTTCCCCTAGGCCATTCCAGTTATTCGTTTCTAGCGTCAGAATTGCGAAAATTTTGATGGTTTCTCAACCATTCCTTAACTTCAAACTCTCATATCTCGCGAACGGATTGACGAACTCGAGAAATTCCTGTTGCGACTGAAAGTGGAAACTCGCCCGATTACAAAGGTATGTGTACTTTTCCCCTAGGCAATACCAGTTATTGGATTTGAGTATCAGACCAGCGAAAATTTTGATGATTTCTCAACCATTCCTTAACTTCAAACTCTCATATCTCGCGAACGGGTTGACGAACTCGAGAAATTCCTGTTGCGACTGAAAGTAGAAGCTCGCCCGATTACAGTGGTGTGTGTACTTTTCCCCTAGGCCATTCCAGTTATTCGTTTCTAGCATCAGAATTGCGAAAATTTTGTGGTTTCTCAACCATTCGTTAACTTCAAACTCCCATATCTCGCGAACGGATTGACGAACTCGAGAAATTCCTGTTGCGACTGAAAGTGGAAACTCGCCCGATTACAAAGGTATGTGTACTTTTCCCCTAGGCAATACCAGTTATTGGATTTGAGTATCAGACCAGCGAAAATTTTGATGATTTCTCAACCATTCCTTAACTTCAAACTCTCATATCTCGCGAACGGGTTGACGAACTCGAGAAATTCCTGTTGCGACTGAAAGTAGAAGCTCGCCCGATAACAGTGGTGTGTGTACTTTTCCCCTAGGCCATTCCAGTTATTCGTTTCTAGATATCAGAATTGCGAAAATTTTGTGGTTTCTCAACCATTCGTTAACTTCAAACTCCCATATCTCGCGAACGGATTGACGAACTCGAGAAATTCCTGTTGCGACTGAAAGTGGAAACTCGCCCGATTACAAAGGTATGTGTACTTTTCCCCTAGGCAATACCAGTTATTGGATTTGAGTATCAGACCAGCGAAAATTTTGATGATTTCTCAACCATTCCTTAACTTCAAACTCCCATATCTCGCGTACGGATTGACGAACTCGAGAAATTCCTGTTGCATCTGAAAGTCGAATCTCGCCCGATTACAATGGTGTGTGTATCTTTCCCCTAGGCCATTCCAGTTATTCGTTTCTAGCATCAGAATAGCGAAAATTTTGATGGTTTCTCAACCATTCCTTAACATCAAACTCCCGCATCTCGCAAACGGATTGACGAACTCGTGAAATTCCTGTTTCATTTGAAAGTAGAAACTCGCCCGATTACAACGGCATGTGTATCTTTCCCCTAGGCCATTCCAGTTATTCGTTTCTAGCGTCAGAATTGCGAAAATTTTGATGGTTTCTCAACCATTCCTTAACTTCAAACTCCCGTATCTCGCGAACGGGTTGACGAACCCGAGAAATTCCTGTTGCATTTGAAAATAGAAACTCGCCCGATTACAACGGTATGTGTATTTTTCCCCTAGGCTATTGTAGTTATTGGTTTCGAGTATCAGAATTGCGAAAACTTTGATGGTTTCTCAACCATTCCTTAACTTCAAACTCCCATATCTCGCGAACGGATTGACGAACTCGAGAAATTCCTGTTGCATCTGAAAGTCGAAACTAGCCCGATTACAATGGTGTGTGTATCTTTCCCCTAGGCCATTCCAGTTATTCGTTTCTAGCATCAGAATAGCGAAAATTTTGATGGTTTCTCAACCGTTCCTTAACTTCAAACTCCCGCATCTCGCAAACGGATTGACGAACTCGAGAATTTCCTTTTGCATTTGAAAGTAGAAACTCGCCCGATTACAACGGCATGTGTATCTTTCCCCTAGGCCATTCCAGTTATTCGTTTCTAGCGTCAGAATTGCGAAAATTTTGATGGTTTCTCAACCATTCCTTAACTTCAAACTCTCATATCTCGCGAACGGATTGACGAACTCGAGAAATTCCTGTTGCGACTGAAAGTGGAAACTCGCCCGATTACAAAGGTATGTGTACTTTTCCCCTAGGCAATACCAGTTATTGGATTTGAGTATCAGACCAGCGAAAATTTTGATGATTTCTCAACCATTCCTTAACTTCAAACTCTCATATCTCGCGAACGGGTTGACGAACTCGAGAAATTCCTGTTGCGACTGAAAGTAGAAGCTCGCCCGATTACAGTGGTGTGTGTACTTTTCCCCTAGGCCATTCCAGTTATTCGTTTCTAGCATCAGAATTGCGAAAATTTTGTGGTTTCTCAACCATTCGTTAACTTCAAACTCCCATATCTCGCGAACGGATTGACGAACTCGAGAAATTCCTGTTGCGACTGAAAGTGGAAACTCGCCCGATTACAAAGGTATGTGTACTTTTCCCCTAGGCAATACCAGTTATTGGATTTGAGTATCAGACCAGCGAAAATTTTGATGATTTCTCAACCATTCCTTAACTTCAAACTCTCATATCTCGCGAACGGGTTGACGAACTCGAGAAATTCCTGTTGCGACTGAAAGTAGAAGCTCGCCCGATAACAGTGGTGTGTGTACTTTTCCCCTAGGCCATTCCAGTTATTCGTTTCTAGCATCAGAATTGCGAAAATTTTGTGGTTTCTCAACCATTCGTTAACTTCAAACTCCCATATCTCGCGAACGGATTGACGAACTCGAGAAATTCCTGTTGCGACTGAAAGTGGAAACTCGCCCGATTACAAAGGTATGTGTACTTTTCCCCTAGGCAATACCAGTTATTGGATTTGAGTATCAGACCAGCGAAAATTTTGATGATTTCTCAACCATTCCTTAACTTCAAACTCCCATATCTCGCGAACGGATTGACGAACTCGAGAAATTCCGGTTGCATCTGAAAGCAGAAACTCGCCCGATTACAAAGGTATGTGCATTTTTGCCCTAGGCCATAGTAGTTACTGGTTTCGAGTATCAGACTTGCGAAAATGTTGTGGTTTCTCAACCATTCGTTAACTTCAAACTCCCGTATCTCGCGAGCCGATTGACGAACTCGAGAAATTCCTGTTGCAACTGAAAGTGGAAACTCGCCCGATTACAAAGGTATGTGTACTTTTCCCCTAGGCAATTCCAGTTATTGGTTTCGAGTATCAGACCACCGAAAATTTTGATGATTTCTCAACCATTCCTTAACTTCAAACTCCCATATCTCGCGAACGGATTGACGAACTCAAGAAATTCCTGATGCATCTGAAAGCAGAAACTCGCCCGATTACAACGGCATGTGCATTTTTGCCCTAGGCCATAGTAGTTACTGGTTTCGAGTATCAGACTTGCGAAAATTTTGATGGTTTCTCAAGCATTCCTTAACTTCACACTCCCATATCTCGCGAACGGATTGACGAACTCGAGAAATTCCTGTTGCATCTGAAAGTAGAAACTCGCCCGATTACAATGGTGTGTGTGCTTTTCCCCTAGGCCATTCCAGTTATTGGTTTCGAGTATCAGAACAGCGAAAATTTTGATGGTTTTAAAACCATTTCGTAACTTCAAACTCCCATATCTCGCGAACGGAATGTTGAACTCGAGAAATTCCTGTTGCATCTGAAAGTAGAAGCTCGCCCGATTACAATGGTGTGTGTACTTTTCTCCTAGGCCATTCCAGTTATTCGTCTCTAGCATCAGAATTGCGAAAATTTTGTGGTTTCTCAACCATTCGTTATCTTCAAACTCCCATATCTCGCGAACGGATTGACGAACTCGAGAAACTCCCGTTGCGTCTGAAAGTGGAAACTCGACCGATTACAAAGGTATGTGTACTTTTCCCCTAGGCCATTCCAGTTACTGGTATCGAGTATCAGACTTGCGAAAATTTTCATGGTTTCTCAACCATTTCTTAACTTCAAACTCCCATATCTCGCGAACAGAATGACGAACTCGAGAAATTCCTGTTGCATCTGAAAGTAGAAGCTCGCCCGATTACAACGGTGTGTGTACTTTTCCCTAGGCCATTCCAGTTATTGGTTTCGAGTATCAGACTTGCGAAAATTTTGATGGTTTCTCAACCACTCCTTAACTTCAAACTCCCATATCTCACGAACGGATTGACGAACTCGAGAAATTCCTGTTGCATCTGAAAGCAGAAACTCGCCCGATTACAACGGCATGTGCATTTTTGCCCTAGGCCATAGTAGTTATTGGTTTCCAGTATCAGACTTGCGAAAATTTTGATGGTTTCTCAACCATTTCTTAACTTCAAACTCCAAAATCTCGCGAACGGATTGACGAACTCGAGAAATTCCTGTTGAATCTGAAAGCAGATACTCTCCCGATTACGACGGTATGTGTATTTTTCACCTAGGCCATTGTAGTTATTGGTTTCGAGTATCAGACTTTCGAAAATTTTGATGGTTTCTCAACCATTCCTTAACTTCAAACTCCCATATCTCGCGGACGGATTGACGAACTCGAGAAATTCCTGTTGCATATGAAAGCAGATACTCGCCCGATTACAATCATGTGTGTGCTTTTCCCGTAAGCCATTCCAGTTATTGGTTTCGAGTATCAGACCAGCGAAAATTTTGATGGTTTGTCAACCATTTCTTAACTTCAAACTCCCATATCTCGCGAACGGAATGACGAACTCGAGAAATTCCTGTTGCATCTGAAAGTAGAATCTCGCCCGATTACAATGGTGTGTGTACTTTTCCCCTAGGCCATTCCAGTTATTCGTTTCTAGCATCAGAATTGCGAAAATTTTGATGGTTTGTCAACCATTTCTTAACTTCAAACTCCCATATCTCGCGAACGGAATGACGAACTCGAGAAATTCTTGTTGCATCTGAAAGTAGAAGCTCGCCCGAGTACAATGGTGTGTGTACTTTTCCCCTAGGCCATTCCACTTATTCGTTTCTAGCATCAGAATTGCGAAAATTTTGTGGTTTCTCAACCATTCGTTAACTTCAAACTCCCATATCTCGCGAATGGATTGACGAACTCGAGAAATTCCTGTTGCGTCTGAAAGTGGAAACTCGCCCGATTACAATGGTGTGTGTGCTTTTCCCCTAGGCCTTTCCAGTTATTGGTTTCGAGTATCAGACCAGCGAAAATTTTGATGGTTTGTCAACCATTTCTTAACTTCAAACTCCCACATCTCGCGAACGGAATGAAGAACTCGAGAAATTCCTGTTGCATCTGAAAGTAGAAGCTCGCCCGATTACAATGGTGTGTGTACTTTTCCCCTAGGCCATTCCAGTTATCCGTTTCTTGCATCAGAGTTGCGAAAATTTTGTGGTTTCTCAACCATTCGTTCACTTCAAACTCCCATATCTCGCGAACGGATTGACGAACTCGAGAAATTCCTGTTGCGGCTGAAGGTGGAAACTCGCCCGATTACAAAGGTATGTGTATTTTTCCCCTAGGCCATTGTAGTTCTTGGTTTCGAGTATCAGACTTGCGCAAATTTTGATGGCTTCTCAACCATTCCTTAACTTCAAACTCCCATATCTCGCGAACGGAATGACGAACTCGGGAAATTCCTGTTGCGTCTGAAAGTAGAAACTCGCCCGATTACAATGGTGTGTGCACTTTTCCCCTAGGCCATTCCAGTTATTGGTTTCGAGTATCAGAATTAGAAAAATTTTGATGATTTCTCAACCATTCCTTAACTTCAAACTCCCATATCTCGCGAACGGATTGACGATCTCGAGAAATTCCTGTTCCATCTGAAAGTAGAGACACGCCTGATTACAATGGTTTGTGTACTTTTCCCCTAGACCCTTCCAGTTATTGGTTTCGAGTATCAGACCAGTGAAAATTTTGATGGTTTCTCAACCATTCCTTAACTTCAAACACCCACATCTCGCGAACGGATTGACGAACTCGAGAATTTCCTATTGCATCTGAAATCAGAAACTCGCCCGATAACAAAGATGTCTGTACTTTTCCCCTAGGCAATTCCAGTCATTCGTTTCTAGCATCAGTCTTGCGAAAATTTTGATGGTTTCTTAACCATTCCTTAACTTCAAACTCCCATATCTCGCGAACGGATTGACGAATTCGAGAAATTTCGGTTGCATCTGAAAAGAGAAACTCTCCCGATTACAACGGTAAGTGTATTTTTCCCCTAGGCCATTGTAGTTATTGGTTTCGAGTATCAGAATTGCGAAAATTTTGATGGTTTCTCAACCATTCCTTAACTTCAAACTCCCATATCTCGCGAACGGATTGACGAACACGAGATATTCCTGTTGCATCTGAAAGTAGAAACTCGCACGATTACAATGGTGTGTGTATTTTTGCCCTAGGCAATAGTAGTTATTGGTTTCGAGTATCAGATTTGCGAAAATTTTGATGGTTTCTCAACCATTCCTTAACTTCAAACTCCCATATCTCGCGAACGGATTGACGAACACGAGATATTCCTATTGCATCTGAATGTAGAAACTCGCACGATTACAATGGTGTGTGTATTTTTGCCCTAGGCAATAGTAGTTATTGGTTTCGAGTATCAGACTTGCGAAAATTTTAATGGTTTCTCAACCATTCCTTAACTTCAAACTCCCATATCTCGCGAACGGATTGACGAACACGAGATATTCCTGCTGCATCTGAAAGTAGAAACTCGCACGATTGCAATGGTGTGTGTATTTTTGCCCTAGGCAATAGTAGTTATTAGTTTCGAGTATCAGACTTGCGAAGAGTTTGATGGTTTCTCAACCATTCCTTAACTTCAAACTCCCATATCTCGCGAACGGATTGACGAACACGAGATATTCCTGTTGCATCTGAAACTAGAAACTCGCCCGATTACAATGGTGTGTGTACTTTTCCCCTAGGCCATTCCAGTTATTGGTTTCGAGTATCAGACTTGCGAAAATTTTGATGGTTTCTCAACCATTCCTTAACTTCAAACTCCCATATCTCGCGAACTGATTGACGAACACGAGATATTCCTGTTGGATCTGAAAGCAGAAAGTCGTCCGATTACAACGGTATATGTATTTTTGCCCTAGGCAATAGGAGTTATTGGTTTCGGGTATCAGACTTGCGAAAATTTTGATGGTTTCTCAACCATTCCTTAACTTCAAACTCCCATATCTCGCGAACGGATTGGCGAACTCGAGATATTCCTGTTGCATCTGAAAGTAGAAACGCGCCCGAATACTATGGTGTGCGTACTTTTCCCTAGGCAATAGTAGTTATTGGTTTCGAGTAACAGACTAGCGAAAATTTTGATGGTTTCTCAACCATTCCTTAACTTCAAACTCCCACATCTCGCGAACGGATTGACGAACTCGAGAAATTCCTGTTGCATCTCAAAGTAGAAACTCGCCCGATTACAATGGTGTGTGTACTTTTCCCCTAGGCCATTCCAGTTATTGGTTTCGAGTATCAGACTTGTGAAAATTTTGATGGTTTCTCAACCATTCCTTAACTTCAAACTCCCATATCTCGCGAACGGATTGACGAACACGAGATATTCCCGTTGCATCTGAAAGTAGAAACTCGCCCGATTACAATGGTGTTTGTATTTTTGCCCTAGGCAATAGTAGTTATTGGTTTCGGGTATCAGACTTGCGAAAATTTTGATGGTTTCTCAACCATTCCTTAACTTCAAACTCCCATATCTCGCGAACGGATCGACGAACTCGAGAAATTCCAGTTGCATCTGGAAGCAGAAAGCCGCCCTTTACAATAGTATATGTATTTTTGCCCTAGGCAATAGTAGTTATTGGTTTCGAGTATCAGACTTGCGAAAATTTTGATGGTTTCTCAACCATTCCCTAACTTCAAAATCCCATATCTCGCGAACGGATTGGCGAACTCGAGATATTCCTGTTGCATCTGAAAGTAGAAACGCGCCCGAATACTATGGTGTGCGTACTTTTCCCCTATGCCATTCCAGTTATTGGTTTCGAGTATCAGACTTGCGAAAATTTTGATGGTTTCTCAACCGTTCGTTAACTTCAAACTCCCATATCTCACGAACGGATTGACGAACTCGAGAAATTCCTGTTGCATCTGAAAGTAGAAACTCGCCCGATTACAATGGTGCGTGTATTTTTGCCCTAGGCCATTCCAGTTATTGGTTTCGAGTATCAGACTTGCGAAAATTTTGATGGTTTCTCAACCATTCCTTAACTTCAAACTCCCATATCTCGCGAACGGATTGACGAACACGAGATATTCCTGTTGGATCTGAAAGCAGAAAGTCGTCCGATTACAACGGTATATGTATTTTTGCCCTAGGCAATAGTAGTTATTGGTTTCGGGTATCAGACTTGGGAAAATTTTGATGGTTTCTCAACCATTCCTTAACTTCAAACTCCCATATCTCGCGAACGGATTGGCGAACTCGAGATATTCCTGTTGCATCTGAAAGTAGAAACGCGCCCGAATACTATGGTGTGCGTACTTTTCCCCTATGCCATTCCAGTTATTGGTTTCGAGTATCAGACTTGCGAAAATTTTGATGGTTTCTCAACCGTTCGTTAACTTCAAACTCCCATATCTCACGAACGGATTGACGAACTCGAGAAATTCCTGTTGCATCTGAAAGTAGAAACTCGCCCGATTACAATGGTGTGTGTATTTTTGCCCTAGGCCATTCCAGTTATTGGTTTCGAGTATCAGACTTGCGAAAATTTTGATGGTTTCTCAACCATTCCTTAACTTCAAACTCCCATATCTCGCGAACGGATTGACGAACACGAGATATTCCTGTTGGATCTGAAAGCAGAAAGTCGTCCGATTACAACGGTATATGTATTTTTGCCCTAGGCAATAGTAGTTATTGGTTTCGGGTATCAGACTTGGGAAAATTTAGATGGTTTCTCAACCATTCCTTAACTTCAAACTCCCATATCTCGCGAACGGATTGGCGAACTCGAGATATTCCTGTTGCATCTGAAAGTAGAAACGCGCCCGAATACTATGGTGTGCGTACTTTTCCCTAGGCAATAGTAGTTATTGGTTTCGAGTATCAGAATAGCGAAAATTTTGATGGTTTCTCAACGATTCCTTAACTTCAAACTCCCATATCTCACGAACGGATTGACGAACTCGAGAAATTCCTGTTGCATCTGAAAGTAGAAACTCGCCCGATTACAATGGTGTGTGTATTTTTGCCCTCGGCCATTCCAGTTATTGGTTTCGAGTATCAGACTTGCGAAAATTTTGATGGTTTCTCAACAATTCCTTAACTTCAAACTCCCATATCTCGCGAACGGATTGACGAACACGAGATATTCCTGTTGGATCTGAAAGCAGAAAGTCGTCCGATTACAACGGTATATGTATTTTTGCTCTAGGCAATAGTAGTTATTGGTTTCGGGTATCAGACTTGCGAAAATTTTGATGGTTTCTCAACCATTCCTTAACTTCAAACTCCCATATCTCGCGAACGGATTGACGAACACGAGATACTCCTGTTGCATCTGAAAGTAGAAACTCGCCCGATTACAATGGTGTGTGTATTTTTGCCCTAGGCAATAGTAGTTATTGGTTTCGAGTATCAGACTTGCGAAGATTTTGATGGTTTCTCAACCATTCCTTAACTTCAAACTCCCATATCTCGCGAACGGATTGACGAACTCGAGAAATTCCGGTTGCATCTGAAAGCAGAAACTCGCCCGATTACAAAGGTATGTGCATTTTTCCCCTAGGCCATTCCAGTTATTCGTTTCTAGCATCAGAATTGCGAAAATTTTGTGGTTTCTCAACCATTCGTTAACTTCAAACTCCCATATCTCGCGAACGGATTGACGAACTCGAGAAATTCCTGTTGCGACTGAAAGTGGAAACTCGCCCGATTACAAAGGTATGTGTACTTTTCCCCTAGGCAATACCAGTTATTGGATTTGAGTATCAGACCAGCGAAAATTTTGATGATTTCTCAACCATTCCTTAACTTCAAACTCTCATATCTCGCGAACGGGTTGACGAACTCGAGAAATTCCTGTTGCGACTGAAAGTAGAAGCTCGCCCGATAACAGTGGTGTGTGTACTTTTCCCCTAGGCCATTCCAGTTATTCGTTTCTAGCATCAGAATTGCGAAAATTTTGTGGTTTCTCAACCATTCGTTAACTTCAAACTCCCATATCTCGCGAACGGATTGACGAACTCGAGAAATTCCTGTTGCGACTGAAAGTGGAAACTCGCCCGATTACAAAGGTATGTGTACTTTTCCCCTAGGCAATACCAGTTATTGGATTTGAGTATCAGACCAGCGAAAATTTTGATGATTTCTCAACCATTCCTTAACTTCAAACTCCCATATCTCGCGAACGGATTGACGAACTCGAGAAATTCCGGTTGCATCTGAAAGCAGAAACTCGCCCGATTACAAAGGTATGTGCATTTTTGCCCTAGGCCATAGTAGTTACTGGTTTCGAGTATCAGACTTGCGAAAATTTTGTGGTTTCTCAACCATTCGTTAACTTCAAACTCCCGTATCTCGCGAACGGATTGACGAACTCGAGAAATTCCTGTTGCATCTGAAAGTAGAAACTCGCCCGATTACAATGGTGTGTGTGCTTTTCCCGTAGGCCATTCCAGTTATTGGTTTCGAGTATCAGAACAGCGAAAATTTTGATGGTTTTAAAACCATTTCGTAACTTCAAACTCCCATATCTCGCGAACGGAATGACGAACTCGAGAAATTCCTGTTGCATCTGAAAGTAGAAGCTCGCCCGATTACAATGGTGTGTGTACTTTTCTCCTAGGCCATTCCAGTTATTCGTCTCTAGCATCAGAATTGCGAAAATTTTGATGGTTTCTCAACCATTCCTTAACTTCAAACTCCCATATCTCGCGAACGGATTGACCAACTCGAGAAATTCCTGTTGCATCTGAAAGCAGAAACTCGCCCGATTACAACGGTATGAACATTTTTGCCCTAAGCCATTCTAGTTATTCGTTTCTAGCATCAGAATTGCGAAAATTTTGATGGTTTCTCAACCATTCCTTAACTTCAAACTCCCATATCTCGCGAACGGATTGACGAACTCGAGAAATTCCTGTTGCATCTGAAAGTCGAAACTCGCCCGATTACAATGGTGTGTGTATCTTTCCCCTAGGCCATTCCAGTTATTCGTTTCTAGCATCAGAATTGCGGAAATTTTGATGGTTTCTCAACCATTCCTTAACTTCAAACTCCCGCATCTCGCAAACGGATTGACGAACTCGAGAAATTCCTGTTACATCTGAAAGTAGAATCTCGCCCGATTACAACGGTATGTGTATCTTTCCCCTAGGCCATTCCAGTTATTCGTTTCTAGCATCAGAAATGCGAAAATTTTGATGGTTTCTCAACCATTCCTTAACTTCAAACTCCCGCATCTCGCAAACGGATTGACGAACTCGAGAAATTCCTGTTCCATCTGAAAGTAGAATCTCGCCCGATTACAATGGTGTGTGTATTTTTGCCCTCGGCCATTCCAGTTATTGGTTTCGAGTATCAGACTTGCGAAAATTTTGATGGTTTCTCAACAATTCCTTAACTTCAAACTCCCATATCTCGCGAACGGATTGACGAACACGAGATACTCCTGTTGCATCTGAAAGTAGAAACTCGCCCGATTACAATGGTGTGTGTATTTTTGCCCTAGGCAATAGTAGTTATTCGTTTCGAGTATCAGACTTGCGAAGATTTTGATGGTTTCTCAACCATTCCTTAACTTCAAACTCCCATATCTCGCGAACGGATTGACGAACTCGAGAAATTCCGGTTGCATCTGAAAGCAGAAACTCGCCCGATTACAAAGGTATGTGCATTTTTCCCCTAGGCCATTCCAGTTATTCGTTTCTAGCATCAGAATTGCGAAAATTTTGTGGTTTCTCAACCATTCGTTAACTTCAAACTCCCATATCTCGCGAACGGATTGACGAACTCGAGAAATTCCTGTTGCGACTGAAAGTGGAAACTCGCCCGATTACAAAGGTATGTGTACTTTTCCCCTAGGCAATACCAGTTATTGGATTTGAGTATCAGACCAGCGAAAATTTTGATGATTTCTCAACCATTCCTTAACTTCAAACTCTCATATCTCGCGAACGGGTTGACGAACTCGAGAAATTCCTGTTGCGACTGAAAGTAGAAGCTCGCCCGATAACAGTGGTGTGTGTACTTTTCCCCTAGGCCATTCCAGTTATTCGTTTCTAGCATCAGAATTGCGAAAATTTTGTGGTTTCTCAACCATTCGTTAACTTCAAACTCCCATATCTCGCGAACGGATTGACGAACTCGAGAAATTCCTGTTGCGACTGAAAGTGGAAACTCGCCCGATTACAAAGGTATGTGTACTTTTCCCCTAGGCAATACCAGTTATTGGATTTGAGTATCAGACCAGCGAAAATTTTGATGATTTCTCAACCATTCCTTAACTTCAAACTCCCATATCTCGCGAACGGATTGACGAACTCGAGAAATTCCGGTTGCATCTGAAAGCAGAAACTCGCCCGATTACAAAGGTATGTGCATTTTTGCCCTAGGCCATAGTAGTTACTGGTTTCGAGTATCAGACTTGCGAAAATTTTGTGGTTTCTCAACCATTCGTTAACTTCAAACTCCCGTATCTCGCGAACGGATTGACGAACTCGAGAAATTCCTGTTGCATCTGAAAGTAGAAACTCGCCCGATTACAATGGTGTGTGTGCTTTTCCCGTAGGCCATTCCAGTTATTGGTTTCGAGTATCAGAACAGCGAAAATTTTGATGGTTTTAAAACCATTTCGTAACTTCAAACTCCCATATCTCGCGAACGGAATGACGAACTCGAGAAATTCCTGTTGCATCTGAAAGTAGAAGCTCGCCCGATTACAATGGTGTGTGTACTTTTCTCCTAGGCCATTCCAGTTATTCGTCTCTAGCATCAGAATTGCGAAAATTTTGATGGTTTCTCAACCATTCCTTAACTTCAAACTCCCATATCTCGCGAACGGATTGACCAACTCGAGAAATTCCTGTTGCATCTGAAAGCAGAAACTCGCCCGATTACAACGGTATGAACATTTTTGCCCTAAGCCATTCTAGTTATTCGTTTCTAGCATCAGAATTGCGAAAATTTTGATGGTTTCTCAACCATTCCTTAACTTCAAACTCCCATATCTCGCGAACGGATTGACGAACTCGAGAAATTCCTGTTGCATCTGAAAGTCGAAACTCGCCCGATTACAATGGTGTGTGTATCTTTCCCCTAGGCCATTCCAGTTATTCGTTTCTAGCATCAGAATTGCGGAAATTTTGATGGTTTCTCAACCATTCCTTAACTTCAAACTCCCGCATCTCGCAAACGGATTGACGAACTCGAGAAATTCCTGTTACATCTGAAAGTAGAATCTCGCCCGATTACAACGGTATGTGTATCTTTCCCCTAGGCCATTCCAGTTATTCGTTTCTAGCATCAGAAATGCGAAAATTTTGATGGTTTCTCAACCATTCCTTAACTTCAAACTCCCGCATCTCGCAAACGGATTGACGAACTCGAGAAATTCCTGTTCCATCTGAAAGTAGAATCTCGCCCGATTACAACGGTATGTGTATCTTTCCCCTAGGCCATTCCAGTTATTCGTTTCTAGCATCAGAATTGCGAAAATTTTGATGGTTTCTCAACCATTCCTTAACTTCAAACTCCCATATCTCGCGAACGGATTGACCAACTCGAGAAATTCCTGTTGCATCTGAAAGCAGAAACTCGCCCGATTACAACGGTATGAACATTTTTGCCCTAAGCCATTCTAGTTATTCGTTTCTAGCATCAGAATTGCGAAAATTTTGATGGTTTCTCAACCATTCCTTAACTTCAAACTCCCATATCTCGCGAACGGATTGACGAACTCGAGAAATTCCTGTTGCATTTGAAAATAGAAACTCGCCCGATTACAACGGTATGTGTATTTTTCCCCTAGGCCATTGTAGTTATTGGTTTCGAGTATCAGAATTGCGAAAACTTTGATGGTTTCTCAACCATTCCTTAACTTCAAACTCCCATATCTCGCGAACGGATTGACGAACTCGAGAAATTCCTGTTGCATCTGAAAGTAGAAACTCGCCCGATTACAATGGTGTGTGTATCTTTCCCCTAGGCCATTCCAGTTATTCGTTTCTAGCATCAGAATAGCGAAAATTTTGATGGTTTCTCAACCATTCCTTAACTTCAAACTCCCGCATCTCGCAAACGGATTGACGAACTCGAGAAATTCCTGTTGCATTTGAAAGTAGAAACTCGCCCGATTACAACGGCATGTGTATCTTTCCCCTAGGCCATTCCAGTTATTCGTTTCTAGCGTCAGAATTGCGAAAATTTTGATGGTTTCTCAACCATTCCTTAACTTCAAACTCCCATATCTCGCGAACGGATTGACGAACTCGAGAAATTCCTGTTGCATCTGAAAGTAGAAACTCGCCCGATTACAACGGTATGTGTACTCTTCCCCTAGGCCATTCCAGTTATTGGTTTCGGGTATAGGACTTGCGACAATTGCGATGGTTTCTCAACCATTCCTTAACTTCAAACCCCCATATCTCGCGAACGGATTGACGAACTCGAGAAATTCCTGTTGCATCTGAAAGCAGAAACTCGCCCGATTACAAGGTGTGTGTATCTTTCCCCTAGGCCATTCCAGTTATTCGTTTCTAGCATCTGAATTGCGAAAATTTTGATGGTTCCTCAACCATTCCTTAACTTCAAACTCCCATATCTCGCGAACGGATTGACGAACTCGAGAAATTCCTGTTGCATTTGAAAATAGAAACTCGCCCGATTACAACGGTATGTGTATTTTTCCCCTAGGCTATTTTAGTTATTGGTTTCGAGTATCAGAATTGCGAAAACTTTGATGGTTTCTCAACCATTCCTTACCTTCAAACTCCCGTATCTCGCGAACGGATTGACGAACTCGAGAAATTCCAATTGCATCTGAAAGTAGGAACTCGCCCGATTTTCAGCGGTATGTGTATCTTTCCCCTAGGTCATTCCAGTTATTCGTTTCTAGCATCAGAATAGCGAAAATTATGATGGTTTCTCAACCATTCCTTAACATCAAACTCCCGCATCTCGCAAACGGATTGACGAACTCGAGAAATTCCTGTTGCATTTGAAAGTAGAAACTCGCCCGATTACAACGGCATGTGTATCTTTCCCCTAGGCCATTCCAGTTATTCGTTTCTAGCGTCATAATTGCGAAAATTTTGATGGTTTCTCAACCATTCCTTAACTTCAAACTCCCGCATCTCGCAAACGGATTGACGAACTCGAGAAATTCCTGTTGCATTTGAAAGTAGAAACTCGCCCGATTACAACAGCATGTGTATCTTTCCCCTAGGCCATTCCAGTTATTCGTTTCTAGCGTCAGAATTGCGAAAATTTTGATGGTTTCTCAACCATTCCTTAACTTCAAACTCCCATATCTCGCGAACGGATTGACGAACTTGAGAAATTCCAGTTGCGTCTGAAAGTAGAAACTCGCCCGATTACAACGGTGTGCGTACTCTTCCCCTAGGCCATTCCAGTTATTGGTTTCGGGTATAGGACTTGCGACAATTGTGATGGTTTCTCAACCATTTCTTAACTTCAAACCCCCATATCTCGCGAACGGATTGACGAACTCGAGAAATTCCTGTTGCATCTGAAAGCAGAAACTCGCCCGATTACAATGGTGTGTGTATCTTTCCCCTAGGCCATTCCAGTTATTCGTTTCTAGCATCTGAATTGCGAAAATTTTGATGGTTCCTCAACCATTCCTTAACTTCAAACTCCCGTATCTCGCAAACGGATTGACGAACTCGAGAAATTCCAATTGCATCTGAAAGTAGGAACTCGCCCGATTTTCAGCGGTATGTGTATTTTTCCCCTAGGCCATTCCAGTTATTCGTTTCTAGCATCTGAATTGAGATAATTTTGATGGTTCCTCAACCATTCCTTAACTTCAAACTCCCATATCTCACGAACGGATTGACGAACTCGAGAAATTCCTGTTGCATCTGAAAGTCGAAACTCGCCCGATTACAATGGTGTGTGTATCTTTCCCCTAGGCCATTCCAGTTATTCGTTTCTAGCATCAGAATTGCGGAAATTTTGATGGTTTCTCAACCATTCCTTAACTTCAAACTCCCGCATCTCGCAAACGGATTGACGAACTCGAGAAATTCCTGTTACATCTGAAAGTAGAATCTCGCCCGATTACAACGGTATGTGTATCTTTCCCCTAGGCCATTCCAGTTATTCGTTTCTAGCATCAGAATTGCGAAAATTTTGATGGTTTCTCCACCATTCCTTAACTTCAAACTCCCATATCTCGCGTACGGATTGACGAACTCGAGAAATTCCTGTTGCATCTGAAAGTCGAATCTCGCCCGATAACAATGGTGTGTGTATCTTTCCCCTAGGCCATTCCAGTTATTCGTTTCTAGCATCAGAATAGCGAAAATTTTGATGGTTTCTCAACCATTCCTTAACATCAAACTCCCGCATCTCGCAAACGGATTGACGAACTCGTGAAATTCCTGTTTCATTTGAAAGTAGAAACTCGCCCGATTACAACGGCATGTGTATCTTTCCCCTAGGCCATTCCAGTTATTCGTTTCTAGCGTCAGAATTGCGAAAATTTTGATGGTTTCTCAACCATTCCTTAACTTCAAACTCCCGTATCTCGCGAACGGGTTGACGAACTCGAGAAATTCCTGTTGCATCTGAAAACAGAAACTCGCCCGATAACAACGGTATGAACATTTTTGCCCTAAGCCATTCTAGTTATTCGTTTCTAGCATCAGAATTGCGAAAATTTTGATGGTTTCTCAACCATTCCTTACCTTCAAACTCCCGTATCTCGCGAACGGATTGACGAACTCGAGAAATTCCTGTTGCATTTGAAAATAGAAACTCGCCCGATTACAACGGTATGTGTATTTTTCCCCTAGGCTATTGTAGTTATTGGTTTCGAGTATCAGAATTGCGAAAACTTTGATGGTTTCTCAACCATTCCTTAACTTCAAACTCCCATATCTCGCGAACGGATTGACGAACTCGAGAAATTCCTGTTGCATCTGAAAGTCGAAACTAGCCCGATTACAATGGTGTGTGTATCTTTCCCCTAGGCCATTCCAGTTATTCGTTTCTAGCATCAGAATAGCGAAAATTTTGATGGTTTCTCAACCGTTCCTTAACTTCAAACTCCCGCATCTCGCAAACGGATTGACGAACTCGAGAATTTCCTTTTGCATTTGAAAGTAGAAACTCGCCCGATTACAACGGCATGTGTATCTTTCCCCTAGGCCATTCCAGTTATTCGTTTCTAGCGTCAGAATTGCGAAAATTTTGATGGTTTCTCAACCATTCCTTAACTTCAAACTCTCATATCTCGCGAACGGATTGACGAACTCGAGAAATTCCTGTTGCGACTGAAAGTGGAAACTCGCCCGATTACAAAGGTATGTGTACTTTTCCCCTAGGCAATACCAGTTATTGGATTTGAGTATCAGACCAGCGAAAATTTTGATGATTTCTCAACCATTCCTTAACTTCAAACTCTCATATCTCGCGAACGGGTTGACGAACTCGAGAAATTCCTGTTGCGACTGAAAGTAGAAGCTCGCCCGATTACAGTGGTGTGTGTACTTTTCCCCTAGGCCATTCCAGTTATTCGTTTCTAGCATCAGAATTGCGAAAATTTTGTGGTTTCTCAACCATTCGTTAACTTCAAACTCCCATATCTCGCGAACGGATTGACGAACTCGAGAAATTCCTGTTGCGACTGAAAGTGGAAACTCGCCCGATTACAAAGGTATGTGTACTTTTCCCCTAGGCAATACCAGTTATTGGATTTGAGTATCAGACCAGCGAAAATTTTGATGATTTCTCAACCATTCCTTAACTTCAAACTCTCATATCTCGCGAACGGGTTGACGAACTCGAGAAATTCCTGTTGCGACTGAAAGTAGAAGCTCGCCCGATAACAGTGGTGTGTGTACTTTTCCCCTAGGCCATTCCAGTTATTCGTTTCTAGCATCAGAATTGCGAAAATTTTGTGGTTTCTCAACCATTCGTTAACTTCAAACTCCCATATCTCGCGAACGGATTGACGAACTCGAGAAATTCCTGTTGCGACTGAAAGTGGAAACTCGCCCGATTACAAAGGTATGTGTACTTTTCCCCTAGGCAATACCAGTTATTGGATTTGAGTATCAGACCAGCGAAAATTTTGATGATTTCTCAACCATTCCTTAACTTCAAACTCCCATATCTCGCGTACGGATTGACGAACTCGAGAAATTCCTGTTGCATCTGAAAGTCGAATCTCGCCCGATTACAATGGTGTGTGTATCTTTCCCCTAGGCCATTCCAGTTATTCGTTTCTAGCATCAGAATAGCGAAAATTTTGATGGTTTCTCAACCATTCCTTAACATCAAACTCCCGCATCTCGCAAACGGATTGACGAACTCGTGAAATTCCTGTTTCATTTGAAAGTAGAAACTCGCCCGATTACAACGGCATGTGTATCTTTCCCCTAGGCCATTCCAGTTATTCGTTTCTAGCGTCAGAATTGCGAAAATTTTGATGGTTTCTCAACCATTCCTTAACTTCAAACTCCCGTATCTCGCGAACGGGTTGACGAACTCGAGAAATTCCTGTTGCATTTGAAAATAGAAACTCGCCCGATTACAACGGTATGTGTATTTTTCCCCTAGGCTATTGTAGTTATTGGTTTCGAGTATCAGAATTGCGAAAACTTTGATGGTTTCTCAACCATTCCTTAACTTCAAACTCCCATATCTCGCGAACGGATTGACGAACTCGAGAAATTCCTGTTGCATCTGAAAGTCGAAACTAGCCCGATTACAATGGTGTGTGTATCTTTCCCCTAGGCCATTCCAGTTATTCGTTTCTAGCATCAGAATAGCGAAAATTTTGATGGTTTCTCAACCGTTCCTTAACTTCAAACTCCCGCATCTCGCAAACGGATTGACGAACTCGAGAATTTCCTTTTGCATTTGAAAGTAGAAACTCGCCCGATTACAACGGCATGTGTATCTTTCCCCTAGGCCATTCCAGTTATTCGTTTCTAGCGTCAGAATTGCGAAAATTTTGATGGTTTCTCAACCATTCCTTAACTTCAAACTCTCATATCTCGCGAACGGATTGACGAACTCGAGATATTCCTGTTGCGACTGAAAGTGGAAACTCGCCCGATTACAAAGGTATGTGTACTTTTCCCCTAGGCAATACCAGTTATTGGATTTGAGTATCAGACCAGCGAAAATTTTGATGATTTCTCAACCATTCCTTAACTTCAAACTCTCATATCTCGCGAACGGGTTGACGAACTCGAGAAATTCCTGTTGCGACTGAAAGTAGAAGCTCGCCCGATTACAGTGGTGTGTGTACTTTTCCCCTAGGCCATTCCAGTTATTCGTTTCTAGCATCAGAATTGCGAAAATTTTGTGGTTTCTCAACCATTCGTTAACTTCAAACTCCCATATCTCGCGAACGGATTGACGAACTCGAGAAATTCCTGTTGCGACTGAAAGTGGAAACTCGCCCGATTACAAAGGTATGTGTACTTTTCCCCTAGGCAATACCAGTTATTGGATTTGAGTATCAGACCAGCGAAAATTTTGATGATTTCTCAACCATTCCTTAACTTCAAACTCTCATATCTCGCGAACGGGTTGACGAACTCGAGAAATTCCTGTTGCGACTGAAAGTAGAAGCTCGCCCGATAACAGTGGTGTGTGTACTTTTCCCCTAGGCCATTCCAGTTATTCGTTTCTAGCATCAGAATTGCGAAAATTTTGTGGTTTCTCAACCATTCGTTAACTTCAAACTCCCATATCTCGCGAACGGATTGACGAACTCGAGAAATTCCTGTTGCGACTGAAAGTGGAAACTCGCCCGATTACAAAGGTATGTGTACTTTTCCCCTAGGCAATACCAGTTATTGGATTTGAGTATCAGACCAGCGAAAATTTTGATGATTTCTCAACCATTCCTTAACTTCAAACTCCCATATCTCGCGAACGGATTGACGAACTCGAGAAATTCCGGTTGCATCTGAAAGCAGAAACTCGCCCGATTACAAAGGTATGTGCATTTTTCCCCTAGGCCATTCCAGTTATTCGTTTCTAGCATCAGAATTGCGAAAATTTTGTGGTTTCTCAACCATTCGTTAACTTCAAACTCCCATATCTCGCGAACGGATTGACGAACTCGAGAAATTCCTGTTGCGACTGAAAGTGGCAACTCGCCCGATTACAAAGGTATGTGTACTTTTCCCCTAGGCAATACCAGTTATTGGATTTGAGTATCAGACCAGCGAAAATTTTGATGATTTCTCAACCATTCCTTAACTTCAAACTCTCATATCTCGCGAACGGGTTGACGAACTCGAGAAATTCCTGTTGCGACTGAAAGTAGAAGCTCGCCCGATAACAGTGGTGTGTGTACTTTTCCCCTAGGCCATTCCAGTTATTCGTTTCTAGCATCAGAATTGCGAAAATTTTGTGGTTTCTCAACCATTCGTTAACTTCAAACTCCCATATCTCGCGAACGGATTGACGAACTCGAGAAATTCCGGTTGCATCTGAAAGCAGAAACTCGCCCGATTACAAAGGTATGTGTACTTTTCCCCTAGGCCATTCCAGTTACTGGTATCGAGTATCAGACTTGCGAAAATTTTCATGGTTTCTCAACCATTTCTTAACTTCAAACTCCCATATCTCGCGAACAGAATGACGAACTCGAGAAATTCCTGTTGCATCTGAAAGTAGAAGCTCGCCCGATTACAACGGTGTGTGTACTTTTCCCTAGGCCATTCCAGTTATTGGTTTCGAGTATCAGACTTGCGAAAATTTTGATGGTTTCTCAACCACTCCTTAACTTCAAACTCCCATATCTCACGAACGGATTGACGAACTCGAGAAATTCCTGTTGCATCTGAAAGCAGAAACTCGCCCGATTACAACGGCATGTGCATTTTTGCCCTAGGCCATAGTAGTTATTGGTTTCCAGTATCAGACTTGCGAAAATTTTGATGGTTTCTCAACCATTTCTTAACTTCAAACTCCAAAATCTCGCGAACGGATTGACGAACTCGAGAAATTCCTGTTGAATCTGAAAGCAGATACTCTCCCGATTACGACGGTATGTGTATTTTTCACCTAGGCCATTGTAGTTATTGGTTTCGAGTATCAGACTTTCGAAAATTTTGATGGTTTCTCAACCATTCCTTAACTTCAAACTCCCATATCTCGCGGACGGATTGACGAACTCGAGAAATTCCTGTTGCATATGAAAGCAGATACTCGCCCGATTACAATCATGTGTGTGCTTTTCCCGTAAGCCATTCCAGTTATTGGTTTCGGGTATCAGACCAGCGAAAATTTTGATGGTTTGTCAACCATTTCTTAACTTCAAACTCCCATATCTCGCGAACGGAATGACGAACTCGAGAAATTCCTGTTGCATCTGAAAGTAGAATCTCGCCCGATTACAATGGTGTGTGTACTTTTCCCCTAGGCCATTCCAGTTATTCGTTTCTAGCATCAGAATTGCGAAAATTTTGATGGTTTGTCAACCATTTCTTAACTTCAAACTCCCATATCTCGCGAACGGAATGACGAACTCGAGAAATTCTTGTTGCATCTGAAAGTAGAAGCTCGCCCGAGTACAATGGTGTGTGTACTTTTCCCCTAGGCCATTCCACTTATTCGTTTCTAGCATCAGAATTGCGAAAATTTTGTGGTTTCTCAACCATTCGTTAACTTCAAACTCCCATATCTCGCGAATGGATTGACGAACTCGAGAAATTCCTGTTGCGTCTGAAAGTGGAAACTCGCCCGATTACAATGGTGTGTGTGCTTTTCCCCTAGGCCTTTCCAGTTATTGGTTTCGAGTATCAGACCAGCGAAAATTTTGATGGTTTGTCAACCATTTCTTAACTTCAAACTCCCACATCTCGCGAACGGAATGAAGAACTCGAGAAATTCCTGTTGCATCTGAAAGTAGAAGCTCGCCCGATTACAATGGTGTGTGTACTTTTCCCCTAGGCCATTCCAGTTATCCGTTTCTTGCATCAGAGTTGCGAAAATTTTGTGGTTTCTCAACCATTCGTTCACTTCAAACTCCCATATCTCGCGAACGGATTGACGAACTCGAGAAATTCCTGTTGCGGCTGAAGGTGGAAACTCGCCCGATTACAAAGGTATGTGTATTTTTCCCCTAGGCCATTGTAGTTCTTGGTTTCGAGTATCAGACTTGCGCAAATTTTGATGGCTTCTCAACCATTCCTTAACTTCAAACTCCCATATCTCGCGAACGGAATGACGAACTCGGGAAATTCCTGTTGCGTCTGAAAGTAGAAACTCGCCCGATTACAATGGTGTGTGCACTTTTCCCCTAGGCCATTCCAGTTATTGGTTTCGAGTATCAGAATTAGAAAAATTTTGATGATTTCTCAACCATTCCTTAACTTCAAACTCCCATATCTCGCGAACGGATTGACGATCTCGAGAAATTCCTGTTCCATCTGAAAGTAGAGACACGCCTGATTACAATGGTTTGTGTACTTTTCCCCTAGACCCTTCCAGTTATTGGTTTCGAGTATCAGACCAGTGAAAATTTTGATGGTTTCTCAACCATTCCTTAACTTCAAACACCCACATCTCGCGAACGGATTGACGAACTCGAGAATTTCCTATTGCATCTGAAATCAGAAACTCGCCCGATAACAAAGATGTCTGTACTTTTCCCCTAGGCAATTCCAGTCATTCGTTTCTAGCATCAGTCTTGCGAAAATTTTGATGGTTTCTTAACCATTCCTTAACTTCAAACTCCCATATCTCGCGAACGGATTGACGAATTCGAGAAATTTCGGTTGCATCTGAAAAGAGAAACTCTCCCGATTACAACGGTAAGTGTATTTTTCCCCTAGGCCATTGTAGTTATTGGTTTCGAGTATCAGAATTGCGAAAATTTTGATGGTTTCTCAACCATTCCTTAACTTCAAACTCCCATATCTCGCGAACGGATTGACGAACACGAGATATTCCTGTTGCATCTGAAAGTAGAAACTCGCACGATTACAATGGTGTGTGTATTTTTGCCCTAGGCAATAGTAGTTATTGGTTTCGAGTATCAGATTTGCGAAAATTTTGATGGTTTCTCAACCATTCCTTAACTTCAAACTCCCATATCTCGCGAACGGATTGACGAACACGAGATATTACTATTGCATCTGAATGTAGAAACTCGCACGATTACAATGGTGTGTGTATTTTTGCCCTAGGCAATAGTAGTTATTGGTTTCGAGTATCAGACTTGCGAAAATTTTAATGGTTTCTCAACCATTCCTTAACTTCAAACTCCCATATCTCGCGAACGGATTGACGAACACGAGATATTCCTGCTGCATCTGAAAGTAGAAACTCGCACGATTGCAATGGTGTGTGTATTTTTGCCCTAGGCAATAGTAGTTATTAGTTTCGAGTATCAGACTTGCGAAGAGTTTGATGGTTTCTCAACCATTCCTTAACTTCAAACTCCCATATCTCGCGAACGGATTGACGAACACGAGATATTCCTGTTGCATCTGAAACTAGAAACTCGCCCGATTACAATGGTGTGTGTACTTTTCCCCTAGGCCATTCCAGTTATTGGTTTCGAGTATCAGACTTGCGAAAATTTTGATGGTTTCTCAACCATTCCTTAACTTCAAACTCCCATATCTCGCGAACTGATTGACGAACACGAGATATTCCTGTTGGATCTGAAAGCAGAAAGTCGTCCGATTACAACGGTATATGTATTTTTGCCCTAGGCAATAGGAGTTATTGGTTTCGGGTATCAGACTTGCGAAAATTTTGATGGTTTCTCAACCATTCCTTAACTTCAAACTCCCATATCTCGCGAACGGATTGGCGAACTCGAGATATTCCTGTTGCATCTGAAAGTAGAAACGCGCCCGAATACTATGGTGTGCGTACTTTTCCCTAGGCAATAGTAGTTATTGGTTTCGAGTAACAGACTAGCGAAAATTTTGATGGTTTCTCAACCATTCCTTAACTTCAAACTCCCACATCTCGCGAACGGATTGACGAACTCGAGAAATTCCTGTTGCATCTCAAAGTAGAAACTCGCCCGATTACAATGGTGTGTGTACTTTTCCCCTAGGCCATTCCAGTTATTGGTTTCGAGTATCAGACTTGTGAAAATTTTGATGGTTTCTCAACCATTCCTTAACTTCAAACTCCCATATCTCGCGAACGGATTGACGAACACGAGATATTCCCGTTGCATCTGAAAGTAGAAACTCGCCCGATTACAATGGTGTTTGTATTTTTGCCCTAGGCAATAGTAGTTATTGGTTTCGGGTATCAGACTTGCGAAAATTTTGATGGTTTCTCAACCATTCCTTAACTTCAAACTCCCATATCTCGCGAACGGATCGACGAACTCGAGAAATTCCAGTTGCATCTGGAAGCAGAAAGCCGCCCTTTACAATAGTATATGTATTTTTGCCCTAGGCAATAGTAGTTATTGGTTTCGAGTATCAGACTTGCGAAAATTTTGATGGTTTCTCAACCATTCCCTAACTTCAAAATCCCATATCTCGCGAACGGATTGGCGAACTCGAGATATTCCTGTTGCATCTGAAAGTAGAAACGCGCCCGAATACTATGGTGTGCGTACTTTTCCCCTATGCCATTCCAGTTATTGGTTTCGAGTATCAGACTTGCGAAAATTTTGTGGTTTCTCAACCATTCGTTAACTTCAAACTCCCATATCTCGCGAACGGATTGACGAACTCGAGAAATTCCTGTTGCGACTGAAAGTGGCAACTCGCCCGATTACAAAGGTATGTGTACTTTTCCCCTAGGCAATACCAGTTATTGGATTTGAGTATCAGACCAGCGAAAATTTTGATGATTTCTCAACCATTCCTTAACTTCAAACTCTCATATCTCGCGAACGGGTTGACGAACTCGAGAAATTCCTGTTGCGACTGAAAGTAGAAGCTCGCCCGATAACAGTGGTGTGTGTACTTTTCCCCTAGGCCATTCCAGTTATTCGTTTCTAGCATCAGAATTGCGAAAATTTTGTGGTTTCTCAACCATTCGTTAACTTCAAACTCCCATATCTCGCGAACGGATTGACGAACTCGAGAAATTCCGGTTGCATCTGAAAGCAGAAACTCGCCCGATTACAAAGGTATGTGTACTTTTCCCCTAGGCCATTCCAGTTACTGGTATCGAGTATCAGACTTGCGAAAATTTTCATGGTTTCTCAACCATTTCTTAACTTCAAACTCCCATATCTCGCGAACAGAATGACGAACTCGAGAAATTCCTGTTGCATCTGAAAGTAGAAGCTCGCCCGATTACAACGGTGTGTGTACTTTTCCCTAGGCCATTCCAGTTATTGGTTTCGAGTATCAGACTTGCGAAAATTTTGATGGTTTCTCAACCACTCCTTAACTTCAAACTCCCATATCTCACGAACGGATTGACGAACTCGAGAAATTCCTGTTGCATCTGAAAGCAGAAACTCGCCCGATTACAACGGCATGTGCATTTTTGCCCTAGGCCATAGTAGTTATTGGTTTCCAGTATCAGACTTGCGAAAATTTTGATGGTTTCTCAACCATTTCTTAACTTCAAACTCCAAAATCTCGCGAACGGATTGACGAACTCGAGAAATTCCTGTTGAATCTGAAAGCAGATACTCTCCCGATTACGACGGTATGTGTATTTTTCACCTAGGCCATTGTAGTTATTGGTTTCGAGTATCAGACTTTCGAAAATTTTGATGGTTTCTCAACCATTCCTTAACTTCAAACTCCCATATCTCGCGGACGGATTGACGAACTCGAGAAATTCCTGTTGCATATGAAAGCAGATACTCGCCCGATTACAATCATGTGTGTGCTTTTCCCGTAAGCCATTCCAGTTATTGGTTTCGAGTATCAGACCAGCGAAAATTTTGATGGTTTGTCAACCATTTCTTAACTTCAAACTCCCATATCTCGCGAACGGAATGACGAACTCGAGAAATTCCTGTTGCATCTGAAAGTAGAATCTCGCCCGATTACAATGGTGTGTGTACTTTTCCCCTAGGCCATTCCAGTTATTCGTTTCTAGCATCAGAATTGCGAAAATTTTGATGGTTTGTCAACCATTTCTTAACTTCAAACTCCCATATCTCGCGAACGGAATGACGAACTCGAGAAATTCTTGTTGCATCTGAAAGTAGAAGCTCGCCCGAGTACAATGGTGTGTGTACTTTTCCCCTAGGCCATTCCACTTATTCGTTTCTAGCATCAGAATTGCGAAAATTTTGTGGTTTCTCAACCATTCGTTAACTTCAAACTCCCATATCTCGCGAATGGATTGACGAACTCGAGAAATTCCTGTTGCGTCTGAAAGTGGAAACTCGCCCGATTACAATGGTGTGTGTGCTTTTCCCCTAGGCCTTTCCAGTTATTGGTTTCGAGTATCAGACCAGCGAAAATTTTGATGGTTTGTCAACCATTTCTTAACTTCAAACTCCCACATCTCGCGAACGGAATGAAGAACTCGAGAAATTCCTGTTGCATCTGAAAGTAGAAGCTCGCCCGATTACAATGGTGTGTGTACTTTTCCCCTAGGCCATTCCAGTTATCCGTTTCTTGCATCAGAGTTGCGAAAATTTTGTGGTTTCTCAACCATTCGTTCACTTCAAACTCCCATATCTCGCGAACGGATTGACGAACTCGAGAAATTCCTGTTGCGGCTGAAGGTGGAAACTCGCCCGATTACAAAGGTATGTGTATTTTTCCCCTAGGCCATTGTAGTTCTTGGTTTCGAGTATCAGACTTGCGCAAATTTTGATGGCTTCTCAACCATTCCTTAACTTCAAACTCCCATATCTCGCGAACGGAATGACGAACTCGGGAAATTCCTGTTGCGTCTGAAAGTAGAAACTCGCCCGATTACAATGGTGTGTGCACTTTTCCCCTAGGCCATTCCAGTTATTGGTTTCGAGTATCAGAATTAGAAAAATTTTGATGATTTCTCAACCATTCCTTAACTTCAAACTCCCATATCTCGCGAACGGATTGACGATCTCGAGAAATTCCTGTTCCATCTGAAAGTAGAGACACGCCTGATTACAATGGTTTGTGTACTTTTCCCCTAGACCCTTCCAGTTATTGGTTTCGAGTATCAGACCAGTGAAAATTTTGATGGTTTCTCAACCATTCCTTAACTTCAAACACCCACATCTCGCGAACGGATTGACGAACTCGAGAATTTCCTATTGCATCTGAAATCAGAAACTCGCCCGATAACAAAGATGTCTGTACTTTTCCCCTAGGCAATTCCAGTCATTCGTTTCTAGCATCAGTCTTGCGAAAATTTTGATGGTTTCTTAACCATTCCTTAACTTCAAACTCCCATATCTCGCGAACGGATTGACGAATTCGAGAAATTTCGGTTGCATCTGAAAAGAGAAACTCTCCCGATTACAACGGTAAGTGTATTTTTCCCCTAGGCCATTGTAGTTATTGGTTTCGAGTATCAGAATTGCGAAAATTTTGATGGTTTCTCAACCATTCCTTAACTTCAAACTCCCATATCTCGCGAACGGATTGACGAACACGAGATATTCCTGTTGCATCTGAAAGTAGAAACTCGCACGATTACAATGGTGTGTGTATTTTTGCCCTAGGCAATAGTAGTTATTGGTTTCGAGTATCAGATTTGCGAAAATTTTGATGGTTTCTCAACCATTCCTTAACTTCAAACTCCCATATCTCGCGAACGGATTGACGAACACGAGATATTACTATTGCATCTGAATGTAGAAACTCGCACGATTACAATGGTGTGTGTATTTTTGCCCTAGGCAATAGTAGTTATTGGTTTCGAGTATCAGACTTGCGAAAATTTTAATGGTTTCTCAACCATTCCTTAACTTCAAACTCCCATATCTCGCGAACGGATTGACGAACACGAGATATTCCTGCTGCATCTGAAAGTAGAAACTCGCACGATTGCAATGGTGTGTGTATTTTTGCCCTAGGCAATAGTAGTTATTAGTTTCGAGTATCAGACTTGCGAAGAGTTTGATGGTTTCTCAACCATTCCTTAACTTCAAACTCCCATATCTCGCGAACGGATTGACGAACACGAGATATTCCTGTTGCATCTGAAACTAGAAACTCGCCCGATTACAATGGTGTGTGTACTTTTCCCCTAGGCCATTCCAGTTATTGGTTTCGAGTATCAGACTTGCGAAAATTTTGATGGTTTCTCAACCATTCCTTAACTTCAAACTCCCATATCTCGCGAACTGATTGACGAACACGAGATATTCCTGTTGGATCTGAAAGCAGAAAGTCGTCCGATTACAACGGTATATGTATTTTTGCCCTAGGCAATAGGAGTTATTGGTTTCGGGTATCAGACTTGCGAAAATTTTGATGGTTTCTCAACCATTCCTTAACTTCAAACTCCCATATCTCGCGAACGGATTGGCGAACTCGAGATATTCCTGTTGCATCTGAAAGTAGAAACGCGCCCGAATACTATGGTGTGCGTACTTTTCCCTAGGCAATAGTAGTTATTGGTTTCGAGTAACAGACTAGCGAAAATTTTGATGGTTTCTCAACCATTCCTTAACTTCAAACTCCCACATCTCGCGAACGGATTGACGAACTCGAGAAATTCCTGTTGCATCTCAAAGTAGAAACTCGCCCGATTACAATGGTGTGTGTACTTTTCCCCTAGGCCATTCCAGTTATTGGTTTCGAGTATCAGACTTGTGAAAATTTTGATGGTTTCTCAACCATTCCTTAACTTCAAACTCCCATATCTCGCGAACGGATTGACGAACACGAGATATTCCCGTTGCATCTGAAAGTAGAAACTCGCCCGATTACAATGGTGTTTGTATTTTTGCCCTAGGCAATAGTAGTTATTGGTTTCGGGTATCAGACTTGCGAAAATTTTGATGGTTTCTCAACCATTCCTTAACTTCAAACTCCCATATCTCGCGAACGGATCGACGAACTCGAGAAATTCCAGTTGCATCTGGAAGCAGAAAGCCGCCCTTTACAATAGTATATGTATTTTTGCCCTAGGCAATAGTAGTTATTGGTTTCGAGTATCAGACTTGCGAAAATTTTGATGGTTTCTCAACCATTCCCTAACTTCAAAATCCCATATCTCGCGAACGGATTGGCGAACTCGAGATATTCCTGTTGCATCTGAAAGTAGAAACGCGCCCGAATACTATGGTGTGCGTACTTTTCCCCTATGCCATTCCAGTTATTGGTTTCGAGTATCAGACTTGCGAAAATTTTGATGGTTTCTCAACCGTTCGTTAACTTCAAACTCCCATATCTCACGAACGGATTGACGAACTCGAGAAATTCCTGTTGCATCTGAAAGTAGAAACTCGCCCGATTACAATGGTGCGTGTATTTTTGCCCTAGGCCATTCCAGTTATTGGTTTCGAGTATCAGACTTGCGAAAATTTTGATGGTTTCTCAACCATTCCTTAACTTCAAACTCCCATATCTCGCGAACGGATTGACGAACACGAGATATTCCTGTTGGATCTGAAAGCAGAAAGTCGTCCGATTACAACGGTATATGTATTTTTGCCCTAGGCAATAGTAGTTATTGGTTTCGGGTATCAGACTTGGGAAAATTTTGATGGTTTCTCAACCATTCCTTAACTTCAAACTCCCATATCTCGCGAACGGATTGGCGAACTCGAGATATTCCTGTTGCATCTGAAAGTAGAAACGCGCCCGAATACTATGGTGTGCGTACTTTTCCCCTATGCCATTCCAGTTATTGGTTTCGAGTATCAGACTTGCGAAAATTTTGATGGTTTCTCAACCGTTCGTTAACTTCAAACTCCCATATCTCACGAACGGATTGACGAACTCGAGAAATTCCTGTTGCATCTGAAAGTAGAAACTCGCCCGATTACAATGGTGTGTGTATTTTTGCCCTAGGCCATTCCAGTTATTGGTTTCGAGTATCAGACTTGCGAAAATTTTGATGGTTTCTCAACCATTCCTTAACTTCAAACTCCCATATCTCGCGAACGGATTGACGAACACGAGATATTCCTGTTGGATCTGAAAGCAGAAAGTCGTCCGATTACAACGGTATATGTATTTTTGCCCTAGGCAATAGTAGTTATTGGTTTCGGGTATCAGACTTGGGAAAATTTAGATGGTTTCTCAACCATTCCTTAACTTCAAACTCCCATATCTCGCGAACGGATTGGCGAACTCGAGATATTCCTGTTGCATCTGAAAGTAGAAACGCGCCCGAATACTATGGTGTGCGTACTTTTCCCTAGGCAATAGTAGTTATTGGTTTCGAGTATCAGAATAGCGAAAATTTTGATGGTTTCTCAACGATTCCTTAACTTCAAACTCCCATATCTCACGAACGGATTGACGAACTCGAGAAATTCCTGTTGCATCTGAAAGTAGAAACTCGCCCGATTACAATGGTGTGTGTATTTTTGCCCTCGGCCATTCCAGTTATTGGTTTCGAGTATCAGACTTGCGAAAATTTTGATGGTTTCTCAACAATTCCTTAACTTCAAACTCCCATATCTCGCGAACGGATTGACGAACACGAGATATTCCTGTTGGATCTGAAAGCAGAAAGTCGTCCGATTACAACGGTATATGTATTTTTGCTCTAGGCAATAGTAGTTATTGGTTTCGGGTATCAGACTTGCGAAAATTTTGATGGTTTCTCAACCATTCCTTAACTTCAAACTCCCATATCTCGCGAACGGATTGACGAACACGAGATACTCCTGTTGCATCTGAAAGTAGAAACTCGCCCGATTACAATGGTGTGTGTATTTTTGCCCTAGGCAATAGTAGTTATTGGTTTCGAGTATCAGACTTGCGAAGATTTTGATGGTTTCTCAACCATTCCTTAACTTCAAACTCCCATATCTCGCGAACGGATTGACGAACTCGAGAAATTCCGGTTGCATCTGAAAGCAGAAACTCGCCCGATTACAAAGGTATGTGCATTTTTCCCCTAGGCCATTCCAGTTATTCGTTTCTAGCATCAGAATTGCGAAAATTTTGTGGTTTCTCAACCATTCGTTAACTTCAAACTCCCATATCTCGCGAACGGATTGACGAACTCGAGAAATTCCTGTTGCGACTGAAAGTGGAAACTCGCCCGATTACAAAGGTATGTGTACTTTTCCCCTAGGCAATACCAGTTATTGGATTTGAGTATCAGACCAGCGAAAATTTTGATGATTTCTCAACCATTCCTTAACTTCAAACTCTCATATCTCGCGAACGGGTTGACGAACTCGAGAAATTCCTGTTGCGACTGAAAGTAGAAGCTCGCCCGATAACAGTGGTGTGTGTACTTTTCCCCTAGGCCATTCCAGTTATTCGTTTCTAGCATCAGAATTGCGAAAATTTTGTGGTTTCTCAACCATTCGTTAACTTCAAACTCCCATATCTCGCGAACGGATTGACGAACTCGAGAAATTCCTGTTGCGACTGAAAGTGGAAACTCGCCCGATTACAAAGGTATGTGTACTTTTCCCCTAGGCAATACCAGTTATTGGATTTGAGTATCAGACCAGCGAAAATTTTGATGATTTCTCAACCATTCCTTAACTTCAAACTCCCATATCTCGCGAACGGATTGACGAACTCGAGAAATTCCGGTTGCATCTGAAAGCAGAAACTCGCCCGATTACAAAGGTATGTGCATTTTTGCCCTAGGCCATAGTAGTTACTGGTTTCGAGTATCAGACTTGCGAAAATTTTGTGGTTTCTCAACCATTCGTTAACTTCAAACTCCCGTATCTCGCGAACGGATTGACGAACTCGAGAAATTCCTGTTGCATCTGAAAGTAGAAACTCGCCCGATTACAATGGTGTGTGTGCTTTTCCCGTAGGCCATTCCAGTTATTGGTTTCGAGTATCAGAACAGCGAAAATTTTGATGGTTTTAAAACCATTTCGTAACTTCAAACTCCCATATCTCGCGAACGGAATGACGAACTCGAGAAATTCCTGTTGCATCTGAAAGTAGAAGCTCGCCCGATTACAATGGTGTGTGTACTTTTCTCCTAGGCCATTCCAGTTATTCGTCTCTAGCATCAGAATTGCGAAAATTTTGATGGTTTCTCAACCATTCCTTAACTTCAAACTCCCATATCTCGCGAACGGATTGACCAACTCGAGAAATTCCTGTTGCATCTGAAAGCAGAAACTCGCCCGATTACAACGGTATGAACATTTTTGCCCTAAGCCATTCTAGTTATTCGTTTCTAGCATCAGAATTGCGAAAATTTTGATGGTTTCTCAACCATTCCTTAACTTCAAACTCCCATATCTCGCGAACGGATTGACGAACTCGAGAAATTCCTGTTGCATCTGAAAGTCGAAACTCGCCCGATTACAATGGTGTGTGTATCTTTCCCCTAGGCCATTCCAGTTATTCGTTTCTAGCATCAGAATTGCGGAAATTTTGATGGTTTCTCAACCATTCCTTAACTTCAAACTCCCGCATCTCGCAAACGGATTGACGAACTCGAGAAATTCCTGTTACATCTGAAAGTAGAATCTCGCCCGATTACAACGGTATGTGTATCTTTCCCCTAGGCCATTCCAGTTATTCGTTTCTAGCATCAGAAATGCGAAAATTTTGATGGTTTCTCAACCATTCCTTAACTTCAAACTCCCGCATCTCGCAAACGGATTGACGAACTCGAGAAATTCCTGTTCCATCTGAAAGTAGAATCTCGCCCGATTACAACGGTATGTGTATCTTTCCCCTAGGCCATTCCAGTTATTCGTTTCTAGCATCAGAATTGCGAAAATTTTGATGGTTTCTCAACCATTCCTTAACTTCAAACTCCCATATCTCGCGAACGGATTGACCAACTCGAGAAATTCCTGTTGCATCTGAAAGCAGAAACTCGCCCGATTACAACGGTATGAACATTTTTGCCCTAAGCCATTCTAGTTATTCGTTTCTAGCATCAGAATTGCGAAAATTTTGATGGTTTCTCAACCATTCCTTAACTTCAAACTCCCATATCTCGCGAACGGATTGACGAACTCGAGAAATTCCTGTTGCATTTGAAAATAGAAACTCGCCCGATTACAACGGTATGTGTATTTTTCCCCTAGGCCATTGTAGTTATTGGTTTCGAGTATCAGAATTGCGAAAACTTTGATGGTTTCTCAACCATTCCTTAACTTCAAACTCCCATATCTCGCGAACGGATTGACGAACTCGAGAAATTCCTGTTGCATCTGAAAGTAGAAACTCGCCCGATTACAATGGTGTGTGTATCTTTCCCCTAGGCCATTCCAGTTATTCGTTTCTAGCATCAGAATAGCGAAAATTTTGATGGTTTCTCAACCATTCCTTAACTTCAAACTCCCGCATCTCGCAAACGGATTGACGAACTCGAGAAATTCCTGTTGCATTTGAAAGTAGAAACTCGCCCGATTACAACGGCATGTGTATCTTTCCCCTAGGCCATTCCAGTTATTCGTTTCTAGCGTCAGAATTGCGAAAATTTTGATGGTTTCTCAACCATTCCTTAACTTCAAACTCCCATATCTCGCGAACGGATTGACGAACTCGAGAAATTCCTGTTGCATCTGAAAGTAGAAACTCGCCCGATTACAACGGTATGTGTACTCTTCCCCTAGGCCATTCCAGTTATTGGTTTCGGGTATAGGACTTGCGACAATTGCGATGGTTTCTCAACCATTCCTTAACTTCAAACCCCCATATCTCGCGAACGGATTGACGAACTCGAGAAATTCCTGTTGCATCTGAAAGCAGAAACTCGCCCGATTACAAGGTGTGTGTATCTTTCCCCTAGGCCATTCCAGTTATTCGTTTCTAGCATCTGAATTGCGAAAATTTTGATGGTTCCTCAACCATTCCTTAACTTCAAACTCCCATATCTCGCGAACGGATTGACGAACTCGAGAAATTCCTGTTGCATTTGAAAATAGAAACTCGCCCGATTACAACGGTATGTGTATTTTTCCCCTAGGCTATTTTAGTTATTGGTTTCGAGTATCAGAATTGCGAAAACTTTGATGGTTTCTCAACCATTCCTTACCTTCAAACTCCCGTATCTCGCGAACGGATTGACGAACTCGAGAAATTCCAATTGCATCTGAAAGTAGGAACTCGCCCGATTTTCAGCGGTATGTGTATCTTTCCCCTAGGTCATTCCAGTTATTCGTTTCTAGCATCAGAATAGCGAAAATTATGATGGTTTCTCAACCATTCCTTAACATCAAACTCCCGCATCTCGCAAACGGATTGACGAACTCGAGAAATTCCTGTTGCATTTGAAAGTAGAAACTCGCCCGATTACAACGGCATGTGTATCTTTCCCCTAGGCCATTCCAGTTATTCGTTTCTAGCGTCATAATTGCGAAAATTTTGATGGTTTCTCAACCATTCCTTAACTTCAAACTCCCGCATCTCGCAAACGGATTGACGAACTCGAGAAATTCCTGTTGCATTTGAAAGTAGAAACTCGCCCGATTACAACAGCATGTGTATCTTTCCCCTAGGCCATTCCAGTTATTCGTTTCTAGCGTCAGAATTGCGAAAATTTTGATGGTTTCTCAACCATTCCTTAACTTCAAACTCCCATATCTCGCGAACGGATTGACGAACTTGAGAAATTCCAGTTGCGTCTGAAAGTAGAAACTCGCCCGATTACAACGGTGTGCGTACTCTTCCCCTAGGCCATTCCAGTTATTGGTTTCGGGTATAGGACTTGCGACAATTGTGATGGTTTCTCAACCATTTCTTAACTTCAAACCCCCATATCTCGCGAACGGATTGACGAACTCGAGAAATTCCTGTTGCATCTGAAAGCAGAAACTCGCCCGATTACAATGGTGTGTGTATCTTTCCCCTAGGCCATTCCAGTTATTCGTTTCTAGCATCTGAATTGCGAAAATTTTGATGGTTCCTCAACCATTCCTTAACTTCAAACTCCCGTATCTCGCAAACGGATTGACGAACTCGAGAAATTCCAATTGCATCTGAAAGTAGGAACTCGCCCGATTTTCAGCGGTATGTGTATTTTTCCCCTAGGCCATTCCAGTTATTCGTTTCTAGCATCTGAATTGAGATAATTTTGATGGTTCCTCAACCATTCCTTAACTTCAAACTCCCATATCTCACGAACGGATTGACGAACTCGAGAAATTCCTGTTGCATCTGAAAGTCGAAACTCGCCCGATTACAATGGTGTGTGTATCTTTCCCCTAGGCCATTCCAGTTATTCGTTTCTAGCATCAGAATTGCGGAAATTTTGATGGTTTCTCAACCATTCCTTAACTTCAAACTCCCGCATCTCGCAAACGGATTGACGAACTCGAGAAATTCCTGTTACATCTGAAAGTAGAATCTCGCCCGATTACAACGGTATGTGTATCTTTCCCCTAGGCCATTCCAGTTATTCGTTTCTAGCATCAGAATTGCGAAAATTTTGATGGTTTCTCCACCATTCCTTAACTTCAAACTCCCATATCTCGCGTACGGATTGACGAACTCGAGAAATTCCTGTTGCATCTGAAAGTCGAATCTCGCCCGATAACAATGGTGTGTGTATCTTTCCCCTAGGCCATTCCAGTTATTCGTTTCTAGCATCAGAATAGCGAAAATTTTGATGGTTTCTCAACCATTCCTTAACATCAAACTCCCGCATCTCGCAAACGGATTGACGAACTCGTGAAATTCCTGTTTCATTTGAAAGTAGAAACTCGCCCGATTACAACGGCATGTGTATCTTTCCCCTAGGCCATTCCAGTTATTCGTTTCTAGCGTCAGAATTGCGAAAATTTTGATGGTTTCTCAACCATTCCTTAACTTCAAACTCCCGTATCTCGCGAACGGGTTGACGAACTCGAGAAATTCCTGTTGCATCTGAAAACAGAAACTCGCCCGATAACAACGGTATGAACATTTTTGCCCTAAGCCATTCTAGTTATTCGTTTCTAGCATCAGAATTGCGAAAATTTTGATGGTTTCTCAACCATTCCTTACCTTCAAACTCCCGTATCTCGCGAACGGATTGACGAACTCGAGAAATTCCTGTTGCATTTGAAAATAGAAACTCGCCCGATTACAACGGTATGTGTATTTTTCCCCTAGGCTATTGTAGTTATTGGTTTCGAGTATCAGAATTGCGAAAACTTTGATGGTTTCTCAACCATTCCTTAACTTCAAACTCCCATATCTCGCGAACGGATTGACGAACTCGAGAAATTCCTGTTGCATCTGAAAGTCGAAACTAGCCCGATTACAATGGTGTGTGTATCTTTCCCCTAGGCCATTCCAGTTATTCGTTTCTAGCATCAGAATAGCGAAAATTTTGATGGTTTCTCAACCGTTCCTTAACTTCAAACTCCCGCATCTCGCAAACGGATTGACGAACTCGAGAATTTCCTTTTGCATTTGAAAGTAGAAACTCGCCCGATTACAACGGCATGTGTATCTTTCCCCTAGGCCATTCCAGTTATTCGTTTCTAGCGTCAGAATTGCGAAAATTTTGATGGTTTCTCAACCATTCCTTAACTTCAAACTCTCATATCTCGCGAACGGATTGACGAACTCGAGAAATTCCTGTTGCGACTGAAAGTGGAAACTCGCCCGATTACAAAGGTATGTGTACTTTTCCCCTAGGCAATACCAGTTATTGGATTTGAGTATCAGACCAGCGAAAATTTTGATGATTTCTCAACCATTCCTTAACTTCAAACTCTCATATCTCGCGAACGGGTTGACGAACTCGAGAAATTCCTGTTGCGACTGAAAGTAGAAGCTCGCCCGATTACAGTGGTGTGTGTACTTTTCCCCTAGGCCATTCCAGTTATTCGTTTCTAGCATCAGAATTGCGAAAATTTTGTGGTTTCTCAACCATTCGTTAACTTCAAACTCCCATATCTCGCGAACGGATTGACGAACTCGAGAAATTCCTGTTGCGACTGAAAGTGGAAACTCGCCCGATTACAAAGGTATGTGTACTTTTCCCCTAGGCAATACCAGTTATTGGATTTGAGTATCAGACCAGCGAAAATTTTGATGATTTCTCAACCATTCCTTAACTTCAAACTCTCATATCTCGCGAACGGGTTGACGAACTCGAGAAATTCCTGTTGCGACTGAAAGTAGAAGCTCGCCCGATAACAGTGGTGTGTGTACTTTTCCCCTAGGCCATTCCAGTTATTCGTTTCTAGCATCAGAATTGCGAAAATTTTGTGGTTTCTCAACCATTCGTTAACTTCAAACTCCCATATCTCGCGAACGGATTGACGAACTCGAGAAATTCCTGTTGCGACTGAAAGTGGAAACTCGCCCGATTACAAAGGTATGTGTACTTTTCCCCTAGGCAATACCAGTTATTGGATTTGAGTATCAGACCAGCGAAAATTTTGATGATTTCTCAACCATTCCTTAACTTCAAACTCCCATATCTCGCGTACGGATTGACGAACTCGAGAAATTCCTGTTGCATCTGAAAGTCGAATCTCGCCCGATTACAATGGTGTGTGTATCTTTCCCCTAGGCCATTCCAGTTATTCGTTTCTAGCATCAGAATAGCGAAAATTTTGATGGTTTCTCAACCGTTCCTTAACTTCAAACTCCCGCATCTCGCAAACGGATTGACGAACTCGAGAATTTCCTTTTGCATTTGAAAGTAGAAACTCGCCCGATTACAACGGCATGAGTATCTTTCCCCTAGGCCATTCCAGTTATTCGTTTCTAGCGTCAGAATTGCGAAAATTTTGATGGTTTCTCAACCATTCCTTAACTTCAAACTCTCATATCTCGCGAACGGATTGACGAACTCGAGAAATTCCTGTTGCGACTGAAAGTGGAAACTCGCCCGATTACAAAGGTATGTGTACTTTTCCCCTAGGCAATACCAGTTATTGGATTTGAGTATCAGACCAGCGAAAATTTTGATGATTTCTCAACCATTCCTTAACTTCAAACTCTCATATCTCGCGAACGGGTTGACGAACTCGAGAAATTCCTGTTGCGACTGAAAGTAGAAGCTCGCCCGATTACAGTGGTGTGTGTACTTTTCCCCTAGGCCATTCCAGTTATTCGTTTCTAGCATCAGAATTGCGAAAATTTTGTGGTTTCTCAACCATTCGTTAACTTCAAACTCCCATATCTCGCGAACGGATTGACGAACTCGAGAAATTCCTGTTGCGACTGAAAGTGGAAACTCGCCCGATTACAAAGGTATGTGTACTTTTCCCCTAGGCAATACCAGTTATTGGATTTGAGTATCAGACCAGCGAAAATTTTGATGATTTCTCAACCATTCCTTAACTTCAAACTCTCATATCTCGCGAACGGGTTGACGAACTCGAGAAATTCCTGTTGCGACTGAAAGTAGAAGCTCGCCCGATAACAGTGGTGTGTGTACTTTTCCCCTAGGCCATTCCAGTTATTCGTTTCTAGCATCAGAATTGCGAAAATTTTGTGGTTTCTCAACCATTCGTTAACTTCAAACTCCCATATCTCGCGAACGGATTGACGAACTCGAGAAATTCCTGTTGCGACTGAAAGTGGAAACTCGCCCGATTACAAAGGTATGTGTACTTTTCCCCTAGGCAATACCAGTTATTGGATTTGAGTATCAGACCAGCGAAAATTTTGATGATTTCTCAACCATTCCTTAACTTCAAACTCCCATATCTCGCGTACGGATTGACGAACTCGAGAAATTCCTGTTGCATCTGAAAGTCGAATCTCGCCCGATTACAATGGTGTGTGTATCTTTCCCCTAGGCCATTCCAGTTATTCGTTTCTAGCATCAGAATAGCGAAAATTTTGATGGTTTCTCAACCATTCCTTAACATCAAACTCCCGCATCTCGCAAACGGATTGACGAACTCGTGAAATTCCTGTTTCATTTGAAAGTAGAAACTCGCCCGATTACAACGGCATGTGTATCTTTCCCCTAGGCCATTCCAGTTATTCGTTTCTAGCGTCAGAATTGCGAAAATTTTGATGGTTTCTCAACCATTCCTTAACTTCAAACTCCCGTATCTCGCGAACGGGTTGACGAACTCGAGAAATTCCTGTTGCATTTGAAAATAGAAACTCGCCCGATTACAACGGTATGTGTATTTTTCCCCTAGGCTATTGTAGTTATTGGTTTCGAGTATCAGAATTGCGAAAACTTTGATGGTTTCTCAACCATTCCTTAACTTCAAACTCCCATATCTCGCGAACGGATTGACGAACTCGAGAAATTCCTGTTGCATCTGAAAGTCGAAACTAGCCCGATTACAATGGTGTGTGTATCTTTCCCCTAGGCCATTCCAGTTATTCGTTTCTAGCATCAGAATAGCGAAAATTTTGATGGTTTCTCAACCGTTCCTTAACTTCAAACTCCCGCATCTCGCAAACGGATTGACGAACTCGAGAATTTCCTTTTGCATTTGAAAGTAGAAACTCGCCCGATTACAACGGCATGTGTATCTTTCCCCTAGGCCATTCCAGTTATTCGTTTCTAGCGTCAGAATTGCGAAAATTTTGATGGTTTCTCAACCATTCCTTAACTTCAAACTCTCATATCTCGCGAACGGATTGACGAACTCGAGATATTCCTGTTGCGACTGAAAGTGGAAACTCGCCCGATTACAAAGGTATGTGTACTTTTCCCCTAGGCAATACCAGTTATTGGATTTGAGTATCAGACCAGCGAAAATTTTGATGATTTCTCAACCATTCCTTAACTTCAAACTCTCATATCTCGCGAACGGGTTGACGAACTCGAGAAATTCCTGTTGCGACTGAAAGTAGAAGCTCGCCCGATTACAGTGGTGTGTGTACTTTTCCCCTAGGCCATTCCAGTTATTCGTTTCTAGCATCAGAATTGCGAAAATTTTGTGGTTTCTCAACCATTCGTTAACTTCAAACTCCCATATCTCGCGAACGGATTGACGAACTCGAGAAATTCCTGTTGCGACTGAAAGTGGAAACTCGCCCGATTACAAAGGTATGTGTACTTTTCCCCTAGGCAATACCAGTTATTGGATTTGAGTATCAGACCAGCGAAAATTTTGATGATTTCTCAACCATTCCTTAACTTCAAACTCTCATATCTCGCGAACGGGTTGACGAACTCGAGAAATTCCTGTTGCGACTGAAAGTAGAAGCTCGCCCGATAACAGTGGTGTGTGTACTTTTCCCCTAGGCCATTCCAGTTATTCGTTTCTAGCATCAGAATTGCGAAAATTTTGTGGTTTCTCAACCATTCGTTAACTTCAAACTCCCATATCTCGCGAACGGATTGACGAACTCGAGAAATTCCTGTTGCGACTGAAAGTGGAAACTCGCCCGATTACAAAGGTATGTGTACTTTTCCCCTAGGCAATACCAGTTATTGGATTTGAGTATCAGACCAGCGAAAATTTTGATGATTTCTCAACCATTCCTTAACTTCAAACTCCCATATCTCGCGAACGGATTGACGAACTCGAGAAATTCCGGTTGCATCTGAAAGCAGAAACTCGCCCGATTACAAAGGTGTGTGCATTTTTCCCCTAGGCCATTCCAGTTATTCGTTTCTAGCATCAGAATTGCGAAAATTTTGTGGTTTCTCAACCATTCGTTAACTTCAAACTCCCATATCTCGCGAACGGATTGACGAACTCGAGAAATTCCTGTTGCGACTGAAAGTGGCAACTCGCCCGATTACAAAGGTATGTGTACTTTTCCCCTAGGCAATACCAGTTATTGGATTTGAGTATCAGACCAGCGAAAATTTTGATGATTTCTCAACCATTCCTTAACTTCAAACTCTCATATCTCGCGAACGGGTTGACGAACTCGAGAAATTCCTGTTGCGACTGAAAGTAGAAGCTCGCCCGATAACAGTGGTGTGTGTACTTTTCCCCTAGGCCATTCCAGTTATTCGTTTCTAGCATCAGAATTGCGAAAATTTTGTGGTTTCTCAACCATTCGTTAACTTCAAACTCCCATATCTCGCGAACGGATTGACGAACTCGAGAAATTCCGGTTGCATCTGAAAGCAGAAACTCGCCCGATTACAAAGGTATGTGCATTTTTGCCCTAGGCCATAGTAGTTACTGGTTTCGAGTATCAGACTTGCGAAAATTTTGTGGTTTCTCAACCATTCGTTAACTTCAAACTCCCGTATCTCGCGAACCGATTGACGAACTCGAGAAATTCCTGTTGCAACTGAAAGTGGAAACTCGCCCGATTACAAAGGTATGTGTACTTTTCCCCTAGGCAATTCCAGTTATTGGTTTCGAGTATCAGACCACCGAAAATTTTGATGATTTCTCAACCATTCCTTAACTTCAAACTCCCATATCTCGCGAACGGATTGACGAACTCAAGAAATTCCTGATGCATCTGAAAGCAGAAACTCGCCCGATTACAACGGCATGTGCATTTTTGCCCTAGGCCATAGTAGTTACTGGTTTCGAGTATCAGACTTGCGAAAATTTTGATGGTTTCTCAAGCATTCCTTAACTTCACACTCCCATATCTCGCGAACGGATTGACGAACTCGAGAAATTCCTGTTGCATCTGAAAGTAGAAACTCGCCCGATTACAATGGTGTGTGTGCTTTTCCCCTAGGCCATTCCAGTTATTGGTTTCGAGTATCAGAACAGCGAAAATTTTGATGGTTTTAAAACCATTTCGTAACTTCAAACTCCCATATCTCGCGAACGGAATGACGAACTCGAGAAATTCCTGTTGCATCTGAAAGTAGAAGCTCGCCCGATTACAACGGTGTGTGTACTTTTCCCTAGGCCATTCCAGTTATTGGTTTCGAGTATCAGACTTGCGAAAATTTTGATGGTTTCTCAACCACTCCTTAACTTCAAACTCCCATATCTCACGAACGGATTGACGAACTCGAGAAATTCCTGTTGCATCTGAAAGCAGAAACTCGCCCGATTACAACGGCATGTGCATTTTTGCCCTAGGCCATAGTAGTTATTGGTTTCGAGTATCAGACTTGCGAAAATTTTGATGGTTTCTCAACCATTTCTTAACTTCAAACTCCAAAATCTCGCGAACGGATTGACGAACTCGAGAAATTCCTGTTGAATCTGAAAGCAGATACTCTCCCGATTACGACGGTATGTGTATTTTTCACCTAGGCCATTGTAGTTATTGGTTTCGAGTATCAGACTTTCGAAAATTTTGATGGTTTCTCAACCATTCCTTAACTTCAAACTCCCATATCTCGCGGACGGATTGACGAACTCGAGAAATTCCTGTTGCATATGAAAGCAGATACTCGCCCGATTACAATCATGTGTGTGCTTTTCCCGTAAGCCATTCCAGTTATTGGTTTCGAGTATCAGACCAGCGAAAATTTTGATGGTTTGTCAACCATTTCTTAACTTCAAACTCCCATATCTCGCGAACGGAATGACGAACTCGAGAAATTCCTGTTGCATCTGAAAGTAGAATCTCGCCCGATTACAATGGTGTGTGTACTTTTCCCCTAGGCCATTCCAGTTATTCGTTTCTAGCATCAGAATTGCGAAAATTTTGATGGTTTGTCAACCATTTCTTAACTTCAAACTCCCATATCTCGCGAACGGAATGACGAACTCGAGAAATTCTTGTTGCATCTGAAAGTAGAAGCTCGCCCGAGTACAATGGTGTGTGTACTTTTCCCCTAGGCCATTCCACTTATTCGTTTCTAGCATCAGAATTGCGAAAATTTTGTGGTTTCTCAACCATTCGTTAACTTCAAACTCCCATATCTCGCGAATGGATTGACGAACTCGAGAAATTCCTGTTGCGTCTGAAAGTGGAAACTCGCCCGATAACAATGGTGTGTGTGCTTTTCCCCTAGGCCTTTCCAGTTATTGGTTTCGAGTATCAGACCAGCGAAAATTTTGATGGTTTGTCAACCATTTCTTAACTTCAAACTCCCACATCTCGCGAACGGAATGAAGAACTCGAGAAATTCCTGTTGCATCTGAAAGTAGAAGCTCGCCCGATTACAATGGTGTGTGTACTTTTCCCCTAGGCCATTCCAGTTATCCGTTTCTTGCATCAGAGTTGCGAAAATTTTGTGGTTTCTCAACCATTCGTTCACTTCAAACTCCCATATCTCGCGAACGGATTGACGAACTCGAGAAATTCCTGTTGCGGCTGAAGGTGGAAACTCGCCCGATTACAAAGGTATGTGTATTTTTCCCCTAGGCCATTGTAGTTCTTGGTTTCGAGTATCAGACTTGCGCAAATTTTGATGGCTTCTCAACCATTCCTTAACTTCAAACTCCCATATCTCGCGAACGGAATGACGAACTCGGGAAATTCCTGTTGCGTCTGAAAGTAGAAACTCGCCCGATTACAATGGTGTGTGCACTTTTCCCCTAGGCCATTCCAGTTATTGGTTTCGAGTATCAGACTTAGAAAAATTTTGATGATTTCTCAACCATTCCTTAACTTCAAACTCCCATATCTCGCGAACGGATTGACGATCTCGAGAAATTCCTGTTCCATCTGAAAGTAGAGACACGCCTGATTACAATGGTTTGTGTACTTTTCCCCTAGACCCTTCCAGTTATTGGTTTCGAGTATCAGACCAGTGAAAATTTTGATGGTTTCTCAACCATTCCTTAACTTCAAACACCCACATCTCGCGAACGGATTGACGAACTCGAGAATTTCCTATTGCATCTGAAATCAGAAACTCGCCCGATAACAAAGATGTCTGTACTTTTCCCCTAGGCAATTCCAGTCATTCGTTTCTAGCATCAGTCTTGCGAAAATTTTGATGGTTTCTTAACCATTCCTTAACTTCAAACTCCCATATCTCGCGAACGGATTGACGAATTCGAGAAATTTCGGTTGCATCTGAAAAGAGAAACTCTCCCGATTACAACGGTAAGTGTATTTTTCCCCTAGGCCATTGTAGTTATTGGTTTCGAGTATCAGAATTGCGAAAATTTTGATGGTTTCTCAACCATTCCTTAACTTCAAACTCCCATATCTCGCGAACGGATTGACGAACACGAGATATTCCTGTTGCATCTGAAAGTAGAAACTCGCACGATTACAATGGTGTGTGTATTTTTGCCCTAGGCAATAGTAGTTATTGGTTTCGAGTATCAGATTTGCGAAAATTTTGATGGTTTCTCAACCATTCCTTAACTTCAAACTCCCATATCTCGCGAACGGATTGACGAACACGAGATATTCCTATTGCATCTGAATGTAGAAACTCGCACGATTACAATGGTGTGTGTATTTTTGCCCTAGGCAATAGTAGTTATTGGTTTCGAGTATCAGACTTGCGAAAATTTTAATGGTTTCTCAACCATTCCTTAACTTCAAACTCCCATATCTCGCGAACGGATTGACGAACACGAGATATTCCTGCTGCATCTGAAAGTAGAAACTCGCACGATTGCAATGGTGTGTGTATTTTTGCCCTAGGCAATAGTAGTTATTAGTTTCGAGTATCAGACTTGCGAAGAGTTTGATGGTTTCTCAACCATTCCTTAACTTCAAACTCCCATATCTCGCGAACGGATTGACGAACACGAGATATTCCTGTTGCATCTGAAACTAGAAACTCGCCCGATTACAATGGTGTGTGTACTTTTCCCCTAGGCCATTCCAGTTATTGGTTTCGAGTATCAGACTTGCGAAAATTTTGATGGTTTCTCAACCATTCCTTAACTTCAAACTCCCATATCTCGCGAACTGATTGACGAACACGAGATATTCCTGTTGGATCTGAAAGCAGAAAGTCGTCCGATTACAACGGTATATGTATTTTTGCCCTAGGCAATAGGAGTTATTGGTTTCGGGTATCAGACTTGCGAAAATTTTGATGGTTTCTCAACCATTCCTTAACTTCAAACTCCCATATCTCGCGAACGGATTGGCGAACTCGTGATATTCCTGTTGCATCTGAAAGTAGAAACGCGCCCGAATACTATGGTGTGCGTACTTTTCCCTAGGCAATAGTAGTTATTGGTTTCGAGTAACAGACTAGCGAAAATTTTGATGGTTTCTCAACCATTCCTTAACTTCAAACTCCCACATCTCGCGAACGGATTGACGAACTCGAGAAATTTCGGTTGCATCTGAAAAGAGAAACTCTCCCGATTACAACGGTAAGTGTATTTTTCCCCTAGGCCATTGTAGTTATTGGTTTCGAGTATCAGAATTGCGAAAATTTTGATGGTTTCTCAACCATTCCTTAACTTCAAACTCCCATATCTCGCGAACGGATTGACGAACACGAGATATTCCTGTTGCATCTGAAAGTAGAAACTCGCACGATTACAATGGTGTGTGTATTTTTGCCCTAGGCAATAGTAGTTATTGGTTTCGAGTATCAGATTTGCGAAAATTTTGATGGTTTCTCAACCATTCCTTAACTTCAAACTCCCATATCTCGCGAACGGATTGACGAACACGAGATATTCCTATTGCATCTGAATGTAGAAACTCGCACGATTACAATGGTGTGTGTATTTTTGCCCTAGGCAATAGTAGTTATTGGTTTCGAGTATCAGACTTGCGAAAATTTTAATGGTTTCTCAACCATTCCTTAACTTCAAACTCCCATATCTCGCGAACGGATTGACGAACACGAGATATTCCTGCTGCATCTGAAAGTAGAAACTCGCACGATTGCAATGGTGTGTGTATTTTTGCCCTAGGCAATAGTAGTTATTAGTTTCGAGTATCAGACTTGCGAAGAGTTTGATGGTTTCTCAACCATTCCTTAACTTCAAACTCCCATATCTCGCGAACGGATTGACGAACACGAGATATTCCTGTTGCATCTGAAACTAGAAACTCGCCCGATTACAATGGTGTGTGTACTTTTCCCCTAGGCCATTCCAGTTATTGGTTTCGAGTATCAGACTTGCGAAAATTTTGATGGTTTCTCAACCATTCCTTAACTTCAAACTCCCATATCTCGCGAACTGATTGACGAACACGAGATATTCCTGTTGGATCTGAAAGCAGAAAGTCGTCCGATTACAACGGTATATGTATTTTTGCCCTAGGCAATAGGAGTTATTGGTTTCGGGTATCAGACTTGCGAAAATTTTGATGGTTTCTCAACCATTCCTTAACTTCAAACTCCCATATCTCGCGAACGGATTGGCGAACTCGTGATATTCCTGTTGCATCTGAAAGTAGAAACGCGCCCGAATACTATGGTGTGCGTACTTTTCCCTAGGCAATAGTAGTTATTGGTTTCGAGTAACAGACTAGCGAAAATTTTGATGGTTTCTCAACCATTCCTTAACTTCAAACTCCCACATCTCGCGAACGGATTGACGAACTCGAGAAATTCCTGTTGCATCTCAAAGTAGAAACTCGCCCGATTACAATGGTGTGTGTACTTTTCCCCTAGGCCATTCCAGTTATTGGTTTCGAGTATCAGACTTGTAAAAATTTTGATGGTTTCTCAACCATTCCTTAACTTCAAACTCCCATATCTCGCGAACGGATTGACGAACACGAGATATTCCCGTTGCATCTGAAAGTAGAAACTCGCCCGATTACAATGGTGTTTGTATTTTTGCCCTAGGCAATAGTAGTTATTGGTTTCGGGTATCAGACTTGCGAAAATTTTGATGGTTTCTCAACCATTCCTTAACTTCAAACTCCCATATCTCGCGAACGGATCGACGAACTCGAGAAATGCCAGTTGCATCTGGAAGCAGAAAGCCGCCCTTTACAATAGTATATGTATTTTTGCCCTAGGCAATAGTAGTTATTGGTTTCGAGTATCAGACTTGCGAAAATTTTGATGGTTTCTCAACCATTCCCTAACTTCAAAATCCCATATCTCGCGAACGGATTGGCGAACTCGAGATATTCCTGTTGCATCTGAAAGTAGAAACGCGCCCGAATACTATGGTGTGCGTACTTTTCCCCTATGCCATTCCAGTTATTGGTTTCGAGTATCAGACTTGCGAAAATTTTGATGGTTTCTCAACCATTCCTTAACTTCAAACTCCCATATCTCGCGAACGGATTGACGAACACGAGATATTCCTGTTGGATCTGAAAGCAGAAAGTCGTCCGATTACAACGGTATATGTATTTTTGCCCTAGGCAATAGTAGTTATTGGTTTCGGGTATCAGACTTGGGAAAATTTTGATGGTTTCTCAACCATTCCTTAACTTCAAACTCCCATATCTCGCGAACGGATTGGCGAACTCGAGATATTCCTGTTGCATCTGAAAGTAGAAACTCGCCCGATTACAATGGTGTGTGTATTTTTGCCCTAGGCCATTCCAGTTATTGGTTTCGAGTATCAGACTTGCGAAAATTTTGATGGTTTCTCAACCATTCCTTAACTTCAAACTCCCATATCTCGCGAACGGATTGACGAACACGAGATATTCCTGTTGGATCTGAAAGCAGAAAGTCGTCCGATTACAACGGTATATGTATTTTTGCCCTAGGCAATAGTAGTTATTGGTTTCGGGTATCAGACTTGGGAAAATTTTGATGGTTTCTCAACCATTCCTTAACTTCAAACTCCCATATCTCGCGAACGGATTGGCGAACTCGAGATATTCCTGTTGCATCTGAAAGTAGAAACGCGCCCGAATACTATGGTGTGCGTACTTTTCCCCTATGCCATTCCAGTTATTGGTTTCGAGTATCAGACTTGCGAAAATTTTGATGGTTTCTCAACCGTTCGTTAACTTCAAACTCCCATATCTCACGAACGGATTGACGAACTCGAGAAATTCCTGTTGCATCTGAAAGTAGAAACTCGCCCGATTACAATGGTGTGTGTATTTTTGCCCTAGGCCATTCCAGTTATTGGTTTCGAGTATCAGACTTGCGAAAATTTTGATGGTTTCTCAACCATTCCTTAACTTCAAACTCCCATATCTCGCGAACGGATTGACGAACACGAGATATTCCTGTTGGATCTGAAAGCAGAAAGTCGTCCGATTACAACGGTATATGTATTTTTGCCCTAGGCAATAGTAGTTATTGGTTTCGGGTATCAGACTTGGGAAAATTTTGATGGTTTCTCAACCATTCCTTAACTTCAAACTCCCATATCTCGCGAACGGATTGGCGAACTCGAGATATTCCTGTTGCATCTGAAAGTAGAAACGCGCCCGAATACTATGGTGTGCGTACTTTTCCCTAGGCAATAGTAGTTATTGGTTTCGAGTATCAGAATAGCGAAAATTTTGATGGTTTCTCAACGATTCCTTAACTTCGAACTCCCATATCTCACGAACGGATTGACGAACTCGAGAAATTCCTGTTGCATCTGAAAGTAGAAACTCGCCCGATTACAATGGTGTGTGTATTTTTGCCCTCGGCCATTCCAGTTATTGGTTTCGAGTATCAGACTTGCGAAAATTTTGATGGTTTCTCAACAATTCCTTAACTTCAAACTCCCATATCTCGCGAACGGATTGACGAACACGAGATATTCCTGTTGGATCTGAAAGCAGAAAGTCGTCCGATTACAACGGTATATGTATTTTTGCTCTAGGCAATAGTAGTTATTGGTTTCGGGTATCAGACTTGCGAAAATTTTGATGGTTTCTCAACCATTCCTTAACTTCAAACTCCCATATCTCGCGAACGGATTGACGAACACGAGATACTCCTGTTGCATCTGAAAGTAGAAACTCGCCCGATTACAATGGTGTGTGTATTTTTGCCCTAGGCAATAGTAGTTATTGGTTTCGAGTATCAGACTTGCGAAGATTTTGATGGTTTCTCAACCATTCCTTAACTTCAAACTCCCATATCTCGCGAACGGATTGACGAACTCGAGAAATTACCGTTGCATCTGCAAATAGAAACTCGCCCGATTACAATGGTGTGTGTACTTTTCCCCTAGGCCCTTCCAGTTATTGGTTTCGTGTATCAGACTTGCGAAAATTTTGGTGGTTTCTCAACCATTCCTTAAAATCAAACCCCCATATCTCGCGAACGGATTGCCAATCACGAGAAGTTCCTGTTGGATCAGAAAGCAGAAAGACGTCCGATTACAACGGTATATGTATTTTTGCCCTAGGTAATAGTAGTTATTGGTTTCGAGTATCAGACTTGCGAAAATTTTGATGGTTTCTCATACATTCCTTAACTTCAAACTCCCATATCTCGCGAACGGATTGACGAACTCGAGAAATTCCTGTTGCATCTGAAAGTAGAAACTCGCCCGATTACAATGGTGTGTGTACTTTTCCCCCAGGGCCATTCCAGTTATTGGTTTCGAGTATCAGACTTGCGAAAATTTTGATGGTTTCTCAACCATTCCTTAACTTCAAACTCCCATATCTCGCGAACGGATTGACGAACTCTAGAAATTCCAGTTGCATCTGAAAGCAGAAAGTCGTCCGATTACAACGGTATATGTATTTTTGCCCTAGGCAATAGTAGTTATTGGTTTCGAGTATCAGACTTGCGAAGATTTTGATGGTTTCTCAACCATTCCTTAACTTCAAACTCCCATATCTCGCGAACGGATTGACGAACTCGAGAAATTCCCGTTGCATCTGAAAATAGAAACTCGCCCGATTACAATGGTGTGTGTACCTTTCCCCTAGGTCATTCCAGTTATTGGTTTCGAGTATCAGACTTGCGAAAATTTTGATGGTTTCTCAACCATTCCTTAACTTCAAACTCCCATATCTCGCGAACGGATTGACGAACACGAGATACTCCTGTTGCATCTGAAAGTAGAAACGCGCCGGAATACTATGGTGTGCGTACTTTTCCCTAGGCAATAGTAGTTATTGGTTTCGAGTATCAGAATAGCGAAAATTTTGACGGTTTCTCAACGATTCCTTAACTTCAAACACCCATATCTCACGAACGGATTGACGAACTCGAGAAATTCCTGTTCCATCTGAAAGTAGAAACTCGCCCGATTACAATGGTGTGTGTATTTTTGCCCTAGGCCATTCCAGTTATTGGTTTCGAGTATCAGACTTGCGAAAATTTTGATGGTTTCTTAACCATTCCTTAACTTCAAACTCCCATATCTCGCGAACGGATTGACGAACACGAGATATTCCTGTTGGATCTGAAAGCAGAAAGTCGTCCGATTAGAACGGTATATGTAATTTTGCCCTAGGCAATAGTAGTTATTGGTTTCGGGTATCAGACTTGCGAAAATTTTGATGGTTTCTCAACCATTCCTTAACTTCAAACTCCCATATCTCGCGAACGGATTGGCGAACTCGAGATATTCCTGTTGCATCTGAAAGTAGAAACGCGCCCGAATACTATGGTGTGCGTACTTTTCCCTAGGCAATAGTAGTTATTGGTTTCGAGTATCAGACTTGCGAAGATTTTGATGGTTTCTCAACCATTCCTTAACTTCAAACTCCCATATCTCGCGAACGGATTGACGAACTCGAGAAATTACCGTTGCATCTGAAAATAGAAACTCGCCCGATTACAATGGTGTGTGTACTTTTCCCCTAGGCCCTTCCAGTTATTGGTTTCGTGTATCAGACTTGCGAAAATTTTGATGGTTTCTCAACCATTCCTTAAAATCAAACCCCCATATCTCGCGAACGGATTGCCAATCACGAGAAGTTCCTGTTGGATCAGAAAGCAGAAAGACGTCCGATTACAACGGTATATGTATTTTTGCCCTAGGTAATAGTAGTTATTGGTTTCGAGTATCAGACTTGCGAAAATTTTGATGGTTTCTCATACATTCCTTAACTTCAAACTCCCATATCTCGCGAACGGATTGACGAACTCGAGAAATTCCTGTTGCATCTGAAAGTAGAAACTCGCCCGATTACAATGGTGTGTGTACTTTTCCCCTAGGCCATTCCAGTTATTGGTTTCGAGTATCAGACTTGCGAAAATTTTGATGGTTTCTCAACCATTCCTTAACTTCAAACTCCCATATCTCGCGAACGGATTGACGAACTCTAGAAATTCCAGTTGCATCTGAAAGCAGAAAGTCGTCCGATTACAACGGTATATGTATTTTTGCCCTAGGCAATAGTAGTTATTGGTTTCGAGTATCAGACTTGCGAAGATTTTGATGGTTTCTCAACCATTCCTTAACTTCAAACTCCCATATCTCGCGAACGGATTGACGAACTCGAGAAATTCCCGTTGCATCTGAAAATAGAAACTCGCCCGATTACAATGGTGTGTGTACCTTTCCCCTAGGTCATTCCAGTTATTGGTTTCGAGTATCAGACTTGCGAATATTTTGATGGTTTCTCAACCATTCCTTAACTTCAAACTCCCATATCTCGCGAACGGATTGACGAACACGAGATACTCCTGTTGCATCTGAAAGTAGAAACGCGCCGGAATACTATGGTGTGCGTACTTTTCCCTAGGCAATAGTAGTTATTGGTTTCGAGTATCAGACTTGGGAAAATTTTGATGGTTTCTCAACCATTCCTTAACTTCAAACTCCCATATCTCGCGAACGGATTGGCGAACTCGAGATATTCCTGTTGCATCTGAAAGTAGAAACGCGCCCGAATACTATGGTGTGCGTACTTTTCCCTAGGCAATAGTAGTTATTGGTTTCGAGTATCAGAATAGCGAAAATTTTGACGGTTTCTCAACGATTCCTTAACTTCAAACACCCATATCTCACAAACGGATTGACGAACTCGAGAAATTCCTGTTCCATCTGAAAGTAGAAACTCGCCCGATTACAATGGTGTGTGTATTTTTGCCCTAGGCCATTCCAGTTATTGGTTTCGAGTATCAGACTTGCGAAAATTTTGATGGTTTCTTAACCATTCCTTAACTTCAAACTCCCATATCTCGCGAACGGATTGACGAACACGAGATATTCCTGTTGGATCTGAAAGCAGAAAGTCGTCCGATTACAACGGTATATGTAATTTTGCCCTAGGCAATAGTAGTTATTGGTTTCGGGTATCAGACTTGCGAAAATTTTGATGGTTTCTCAACCATTCCTTAACTTCAAACTCCCATATCTCGCGAACGGATTGGCGAACTCGAGATATTCCTGTTGCATCTGAAAGTAGAAACGCGCCCGAATACTATGGTGTGCGTACTTTTCCCTAGGCAATAGTAGTTATTGGTTTCGAGTATCAGAATAACGAAAATTTTGATGGTTTCTCAACAATTCCTTAACTACAAACTCCCATATCTCACGAACGGATTGACGAACTCGAGAAATTCCTGTTGCATCTGAAAGTAGAAACTCGCCCGATTACAATGGTGTGTGTACTTTTCCCCTAGGCCATTCCAGTTATTGGTTTCGAGTATCAGACTTGCGAAAATTTTGATGGTTTCTCAACCATTCCTTAACTTCAAACTCCCATATCTCGCGAACGGATTGACGAACTCGAGAAATTCCAGTTGCATCTGGAAGCAGAAAGTCGCCCTTTACAACAGTATGTGTATTTTTGCCCTAGGCAATAGTAGTTATTGATTTCGAGTATCAGACTTGCGAAAATTTTGATGGTATCTCAACGATTCCTTAACTTCAAACTCCCATATCTCACGAACGGATTGACGAACTCGAGAAATTCCTGTTGCATCTGAAAGTAGAAACGCGCCCGAATACTATGGTGTGCGTACTTTTCCCCTATGCCATTCCAGTTATTGGTTTCGAGTATCAGACTTGCGAAAATTTTGATGGTTTCTCAACCGTTCGTTAACTTCAAACTCCCATATCTCACGAACGGATTGACGAACTCGAGAAATTCCTGTTGCATCTGAAAGTAGAAACTCGCCCGATTACAATGGTGTGTGTATTTTTGCCCTAGGCCATTCCAGTTATTGGTTTCGAGTATCAGACTTGCGAAAATTTTGATGGTTTCTCAACCATTCCTTAACTTCAAACTCCCATATCTCGCGAACGGATTGACGAACACGAGATATTCCTGTTGGATCTGAAAGCAGAAAGTCGTCCGATTACAACGGTATATGTATTTTTGCCCTAGGCAATAGTAGTTATTGGTTTCGGGTATCAGACTTGGGAAAATTTTGATGGTTTCTCAACCATTCCTTAACTTCAAACTCCCATATCTCGCGAACGGATTGGCGAACTCGAGATATTCCTGTTGCATCTGAAAGTAGAAACGCGCCCGAATACTATGGTGTTCGTACTTTTCCCTAGGCAATAGTAGTTATTGGTTTCGAGTATCAGAATAGCGAAAATTTTGATGGTTTCTCAACGATTCCTTAACTTCAAACTCCCATATCTCACGAACGGATTGACGAACTCGAGAAATTCCTGTTGCATCTGAAAGTAGAAACTCGCCCGATTACAATGGTGTGTGTATTTTTGCCCTCGGCCATTCCAGTTATTGGTTTCGAGTATCAGACTTGCGAAAATTTTGATGGTTTCTCAACCATTCCTTAACTTCAAACTCCCATATCTCGCGAACGGATTGACGAACTCGAGAAATTCCAGTTGCATCTGGAAGCAGAAAGTCGCCCTTTACAACAGTATGTGTATTTTTGCCCTAGGCAATAGTAGTTATTGATTTCGAGTATCAGACTTGCGAAAATTTTGATGGTATCTCAACGATTCCTTAACTTCAAACTCCCATATCTCACGAACGGATTGACGAACTCGAGAAATTCCTGTTGCATCTGAAAGTAGAAACGCGCCCGAATACTATGGTGTGCGTACTTTTCCCCTATGCCATTCCAGTTATTGGTTTCGAGTATCAGACTTGCGAAAATTTTGATGGTTTCTCAACCGTTCGTTAACTTCAAACTCCCATATCTCGCGAACGGATTGACGAACTCGAGAAATTACCGTTGCATCTGAAAATAGAAACTCGCCCGATTACAATGGTGTGTGTACTTTTCCCCTAGGCCATTCCAGTTATTGGTTTCGAGTATCAGACTTGCGAAAATTTTGATGGTTTCTCAACCATTCCTTAACTTCAAACTCCCATATCTCGCGAACGGATTGACGAACACGAGATACTCCTGTTGCATCTGAAAGTAGAAACTCGCCCGATTACAATGGTGTGTGTATTTTTGCCCTAGGCAATAGTAGTTATTGGTTTCGAGTATCAGACTTGCGAAGATTTTGATGGTTTCTCAACCATTCCTTAACTTCAAACTCCCATATCTCGCGAACGGATTGACGAACTCGAGAAATTACCGTTGCATCTGAAAATAGAAATTCGCCCGATTACAATGGTGTGTGTACTTTTCCCCTAGGCCCTTCCAGTTATTGGTTTCGTGTATCAGACTTGCGAAAATTTTGATGGTTTCTCAACCATTCCTTAAAATCAAACCCCCATATCTCGCGAACGGATTGCCAATCACGAGAAGTTCCTGTTGGATCTGAAAGCAGAAAGACGTCCGATTACAACGGTATATGTATTTTTGCCCTAGGCAATAGTAGTTATTGGTTTCGAGTATCAGACTTGCGAAAATTTTGATGGTTTCTCATCCATTCCTTAACTTCAAACTCCCATATCTCGCGAACGGATTGGCGAACTCGAGATATTCCTGTTGCATCTGAAAGTAGAAACGCGCCCGAATACGATGGTGTGCGAACAATTGCCCTAGGCAATAGTAGTTATTGGTTTCGAGTATCAGACTAGCGAAAATTTTGATGGTTTCTCAACGATTCCTTAACTTCAAACTCCCATATCTCGCGAACGGATTGACGAACACGAGATATTCCTGTTGCATCTGAAAGTAGAAACTCGCACGATTACAATGGTGTGTGTATTTTTGCCCTAGGCAATAGTAGTTATTGGTTTCGAGTATCAGATTTGCGAAGATTTTGATGGTTTCTCAACCATTCCTTAACTTCAAACTCCCATATCTCGCGAACGGATTGACGAACTCGAGAAATTCCTGTTGCATCTGAAAGTAGAAACTCGCCCGATTACAATGGTGTGTGTACTTTTCCCCTAGGCCATTCCAGTTATTGGTTTCGAGTATCAGACTTGCGAAAATTTTCATGGTTTCTCAACCATTCCTTAACTTCAAACTCCCATATCTCGCGAACGGATTGACGAACTCTAGAAATTCCAGTTGCATCTGAAAGCAGAAAGTCGTCCGATTACAACGGTATATGTATTTTTGCCCTAGGCAATAGTAGTTATTGGTTTCGAGTATCAGACTTGCGAAGATTTTGATGGCTTCTCAACCATTCCTTAACTTCAAACTCCCATATCTCGCGAACGGATTGACGAACTCGAGAAATTCCCGTTGCATCTGAAAATAGAAACTCGCCCGATTACAATGGTGTGTGTACTTTTCCCCTAGGTCATTCCAGTTATTGGTTTCGAGTATCAGACTTGCGAAGATTTTGATGGTTTCTCAACCATTCCTTAACTTCAAACTCCCATATCTCGCGAACGGATTGACGAACTCGAGAAATTCCTGTTGCATCTGAAAGTAGAAACTCGCGCGATTACAATGGTGTGTGTACTTTTCCCCTAGGCCATTCCAGTTATTGGTTTCGAGTATCAGACTTGCGTAAATTTTGATGGTTTCTCAACCATTCCTTAAAATCAAACCCCCATATCTCGCGAACGGATTGCCAAACACGAGAAGTTCCTGTTGGATCTGAAAGCAGAAAGTCGTCCGATTACAACGGTATATGTATTTTTGCCCTAGGCAATAGTAGTTATTGGTTTCGAGTATCAGACTTGCGAAAATTTTGATGGTTTCTCATCCATTCCTTAACTTCAAACTCCCATATCTCGCGAACGGATTGGCGAACTCGAGATATTCCTGTTGCATCTGAAAGTAGAAACGCGCCCGAACACGATGGTGTGCGTACTTTTGCCCTAGGCAATAGTAGTTTTTGATTTCGAGTATCAGACTTGCGAAAATTTTGATGGTTTCTCAACCATTCCTTAACTTCAAACTCCCATATCTCACGAACGGATTGACGAACTCGAGAAATTCCTGTTGCATCTGAAAGCAGAAACTCGCCCGATTACAATGGTGTGTGTTCTTTTCCCCTAGGCCATTCCAGTCATTCGTTTCTAGCATCAGACTTGCGAAAATTTTCATGGTTTCTCAACCATTCTTTAACTTCAAACTCCCATATCTCACGAACGGATTGACGAACTCGAGAAATTCCTGTTGCATCTGAAAGTAGAAACTCGCCCGATTACAATGGTGTGTGTATTTTTGCCCTAGGCCATTCCAGTTATTGTTTTCGAGTATCAGACCTGCGAAAATGTTGATGGTTTCTCAACCATTCCTTAAAATCAAACCCCCATATCACGCGAACGGATTGACGAACACGAGATATTCCTGTTGCATCTGAAAGTAGAAACTCGCACGATTACAATGGTGTGTGTATTTTTGCCCTAGGCAATAGTAGTTATTGGTTTCGAGTATCAGATTTGCGAAAATTTTGATGGTTTCTCAACCATTCCTTAACTTCAAACTCCCATATCTCACGAACGGATTGACGAACTCGAGAAATTCCTGTTGCATCTGAAAGTAGAAACTCGCCCGATTACAATGGTGTGTGTACTTTTCCCCTAGGCCATTCCAGTTATTGGTTTCGAGTATCAGACTTGCGAAAATTTTGATGGTTTCTCAACCATTCCTTAACTTCCAACTCCCATATCTCGCGAACGGATTGACGCACTCGAGAAATTCCTGTTGCATGTGGAAGTAGAAACTCGCCCGATTACAACGGTATGTGTATTTTTCCCCTAGGCCTTTGTAGTTATTGGTTTCGAGTATCAGACTTGCGAAAATTTTGATGGTTTCTCAGCCATTCCTTAATTTCAAACTTCCATTTCTCGCGAACGGATTGACGAACTCGAGAAATTGCTGTTGCATCTGAAAGTAGAAACTCGCCCGATTACAATGGTATGTGTACTTTTCCCCTAGGCCATTCCACTTATTGGTTTCGAGTATCAGACTTGCGAAAATTTTGATGGTTTCTCAACCATTCCTTAACTTCACACTTCCATATCTTGCGAACGGATTGACGAACTCGAGAATTTCCTATTGCATCTGAAAGCAGAAACTGGCCCGATTACAACGGTATGTATATTTTTCCCCTAGGCCATTGTTGTTATTGGTTTGGAGTATCAGACTTGCGAAAATTTTGATGGTTTCTCAACCATTCCTTAACTTCAAACTCCCATATCTCGCGAACGGATTGACGAACTCGAGAAATTCCCGTTGCATCTGAATATAGAAACTCGCCCGATTACAATGGTGTGTGTACTTTTCCCCTAGGTCATTCCAGTTATTGGTTTCGAGTATCAGACTTGCGAAGATTTTGATGGTTTCTCAACCATTCCTTAACTTCAAACTCCCATATCTCGCGATCGGATTGACGAACTAGAGAAATTCCTGTTGCATGTGGAAGTAGAAACTCGCCCGATTACAACGGTATGTGTATTTTTGCCCTAGGCTATAGTAGTTATTGGTTTCGAGTATCAGACTTGCGAAAATTTTGATGGCTTCTCAACCATTCCTTAACTTCCAACTCCCATATCTCGCGAACGGATTGACGCACTCGAGAAATTCCTGTTGCATGTGGAAGTAGAAACTCGCCCGATTACAACGGTATGTGTATTTTTCCCCTAGGCCTTTGTAGTTATTGGTTTCGAGTATCAGACTTGCGAAAATTTTGATGGTTTCTCAGCCATTCCTTAATTTCAAACTTCCATTTCTCGCGAACGGATTGACGAACTCGAGAAATTGCTGTTGCATCTGAAAGTAGAAACTCGCCCGATTACAATGGTATGTGTACTTTTCCCCTAGGCCATTCCACTTATTGGTTTCGAGTATCAGACTTGCGAAAATTTTGATGGTTTCTCAACCATTCCTTAACTTCACACTTCCATATCTTGCGAACGGATTGACGAACTCGAGAATTTCCTATTGCATCTGAAAGCAGAAACTGGCCCGATTACAACGGTATGTATATTTTTCCCCTAGGCCATTGTTGATATTGGTTTGGAGTATCAGACTTGCGAAAATTTTGATGGTTTCTCAGCCATTCCTTAATTTCAAACTTCCATTTCTCGCGAACGGATTGACGAACTCGAGAAATTGCTGTTGCATCTGAAAGTAGAAACTCGCCTGATTACAATGGTATGTGTACTTTTCCCCGAGGCATTTGTAGTTATTGGTTTCGAGTATCAGACTTGCCAAAAATTTTGATGGCTTCTCAACCATTCCTTAACTTCAAACTCCCATATCTCGCGAACGGATTGTCGAACTCGAGAAAGTCCTGTTGCATCTGAAAGTAGAAACTCGCCCGATTACAATGATATGTGTACTTTCCCCTAGTCCATTCCAGTTATTGGTTTCGAGTGTCAGACTTGCGAAAATTTTGATGGTTTCTCAACCATTCCTTAACTTCAAACTCCCATATCTCGCGAACGGATTGACGCACTCGAGAAATTCCTGTTCTATCGGAAAGCAGAAACTCGCCCGAATACAATGGTGTGTGTACTTTTCCCCTAGGCCATTCCAGTTATTGGTTTCGAGTATCAGACCAGCGAAAATTTTGATGGTTTCTCAACCATTCCTTAACTTCAAACTCTCATATCTCGCGAACGGATTGACGAACTCGAGAAATTCCTGTTGCATGTGGAAGTAGAAACTCGCCCGATTACAACGGTATGTGTATTTTTCCCCTAGGCCTTTGTAGTTATTGTTTTCGAGTATCAGACTTGCGAAAATTTTGATGGTTTCTCAGCCATTCCTTAATTTCAAACTTCCATTTCTCGCGAACGGATTGACGAACTCGAGAAATTGCTGTTGCATCTGAAAGTAGAAACTCGCCTGATTACAATGGTATGTGTACTTTTCCCCTAGGCCATTCCACTTATTGGTTTCGAGTATCAGACTTGCGAAAATTTTGATGGTTTCTCAACCATTCCTTAACTTCACACTTCCATATCTTGCGAACGGATTGACGAACTCGAGAATTTCCTATTGCATCTGAAAGCAGAAACTGGCCCGATTACAACGGTATGTATATTTTTCCCCTAGGCCATTGTTGTTATTGGTTTGGAGTATCAGACTTGCGAAAATTTTGATGGTTTCTCAACCATTCCTTAACTTCAAACTCCCATTTCTCGCGAACGGATTGACGAACTGGAGAAGTTCCTTTTGTATCTGAAAGTAGAAACTCGACGGATTACAATGGTGTGTGTAGTTTACCCCTCGGCCATTGTAGTTATTGGTTTCGAGTATCAGACTTGCGAAAATTTTGATGGTTTCTCAACCATTCCTTAACTTCCAACTCTCATATCTCGCGAACGCATTGACGAACTCGTGAAATCCCTGTTGTATCTGAAAGTAGAATCTCGCCCGATTACAATGGTATGTGTATCTTTCCCCGAGGCATTTGTAGGTATTGGTTTCGAGTATCAGACTTGCCAAAAATTTTGATGGCTTCTCAACCATTCCTTAACTTCAAACTCCCATATCTCGCGAACGGATTGTCGAACTCGAGAAATTCCTGTTGCATCTGAAAGTAGAAACTCGCCCGATTACAATGATATGTGTACTTTCCCCTAGTCCATTCCAGTTATTGGTTTCGAGTGTCAGACTTGCGAAAATTTTGATGGTTTCTCAACCATTCCTTAACTTCAAACTCCCATATCTCGCGAACGGATTGACGCACTCGAGAAATTCCTGTTCTATCGGAAAGCAGAAACTCGCCCGAATACAATGGTGTGTGTACTTTTCCCCTAGGCCATTCCAGTTATTGGTTTCGAGTATCAGACCAGCGAAAATTTTGATGGTTTCTCAACCATTCCTTAACTTCAAACTCTCATATCTCGCGAACGGATTGACGAACTCGAGAAATTCCTGTTGCATGTGGAAGTAGAAACTCGCCCGATTACAACGGTATGTGTATTTTTCCCCTAGGCCTTTGTAGTTATTGGTTTCGAGTATCAGACTTGCGAAAATTTTGATGGTTTCTCAGCCATTCCTTAATTTCAAACTCCCATTTCTCGCGAACGGATTGACGAACTCGAGAAATTGCTGTTGCATCTGAAAGTAGAAACTCGCCCGATTACAATGGTATGTGTACTTTTCCCCTAGGCCATTCCACTTATTGGTTTCGAGTATCAGACTTGCGAAAATTTTGATGGTTTCTCAACCATTCCTTAACTTCAAACACCCATATCTCGCGAACGGATTGACGCACTCGAGAAATTCCTGTTCTATCGGAAAGCAGAAACTCGCCCGAATACAATGGTGTGTGTACCTTTCCCCTAGGCCATTCCAGTTATTGGTTTCGAGTATCAGACCAGCGAAAATTTTGATGGTTTCTCAACCATTCCTTAATTTCAAACTCTCATATCTCGCGAACGGATTGACGAACTCGAGAAATTCCTGTTGCATGTGGAAGTAGAATCTCGCCCGATTACAATGGTATGTGTATCTTTCCCCTAGGCATTTGTAGTTATTGGTTTCGAGTATCAGACTTGCGAAAATTTTGATGGCTTCTCAACCATTCCTTAACTTCAAACTCCCATATCTCGCGAACGGAATGTCGAACTCGAGAAATTCCTGTTGCATCTGAAAGTAGAAAATCGACGGATTGCAATGGTGTGTGTACTTTTCCCCTAAGCCATTGTAGTTATTGGTTTCGAGTATCAGACTTGCGAATATTTTGATGGTTTCTCAACCATTCCTTAACTTCCAACTCCCATATCTCGCGAACGCATTGACGAACACGTGAAATTCCTGTTGTATCTGAAAGTAGAATCTCGCCCGATTACAATGGTATGTGTATCTTTCCCTTAGGCAATTGTAGTTATTGGTTTCGAGTATCAGACTTGCGAAAATTGTAATGGCTTCTCAACCATTCCTTAACTTTCAACTCCCATATCTCGCGAACGGATTGTCGAACTCGAGAAATTCCTGTTGCATCTGAAAGTAGAAACTCGCCCGATTACAACGGTGTGCGTATTTTTCCCCTGGGCCATTGTAGTTATTGGTTTCGATTATCAGACTTGCGAAAATTTTGATGGCTTCTCAACCATTCCTTAACTTCCAACTCCCATATCCCGCAAACGGATTGACGCACTCGAGAAATTCCTGTTGTACCTGAAAGTAGAAACTCGCCCGATTACAAAGATATGTGTGTTTTCCCCCTAGGCCTTTGTAGTTATTGGTTTCGAGTATCAGACTTGCGAAAATTTTGATGGTTTCTCAACCATTCCTTAACTTCAAACTCCCATATCTCGCGAACGGATTGACGAACTCGAGAAATTCCTGTTGTATCTGAAAGTAGAATCTCGCCCGATTACAATGGTATGTGTATTTTTCCCCTAGGCCTTTGTAGTTATTGGTTTCGAGTATCAGACTTGCGAAAATTTTGATGGTTTCTCAGCCATTCCTTAATTTCAAACTCCCATTTCTCGCGAACGGATTGACGAACTCGAGAAATTGCTGTTGCATCTGAAAGTAGAAACTCGCCCGATTACAATGGTATGTGTACTTTTCCCCTAGGCCATTCCACTTATTGGTTTCGAGTATCAGACTTGCGAAAATTTTGATGGTTTCTCAACCATTCCTTAACTTCCAACTCCCATATCTCGCAAACGGATTGACGCACTCGAGAAATTCCTGTTGTACCTGAAAGTAGAAACTCGCCCGATTACAAAGATATGTGTGTTTTCCCCCTAGGCCTTTGTGGTTATTGGTTTCGAGTATCAGACTTGCGAAAATTTTGATGGTTTCTCAACCATTCCTTAACTTCAAACTCCCATATCTCGCGAACGGATTGACGAACTCGAGAAATTCCTGTTGCATCTGAAAGTAGAAACTCGCCCGATTACAACGGTGTGTGTATTTTTCCCCTAGGCCATTGTAGTTATTGGTATCGAGTATCAGACTTGCGACAATTTTGATGGTTTCTCAACCATTCCTTAACTTCAAACCCCCATATCTCGCGAACGCATTGACGAACTCGTGAAATTCCTGTTGTATCTGAAAGTAGAATCTCGCCCGATTACAATGGTATGCGTATCTTTCCCCTAGGCCTTTGTAGTTATTGGTTTCGAGTATCAGTCTTGCGAAAATTTTGATGGTTTCTCAAGCATTCCTTAACTTCAAACTCCCATATCTCGCGAACGGATTGACGAACTCGAGAAATTCCTGTCGCATCTGAAAGTATAATAGAAACTCGCCCGACTACAACGGTATGTGTATTTTTGCCCTAGGCCATAGTAGTTATTGGTTTCGAGTATCAGACTTGCGAAAATTTTGATGGCTTCTCAACCATTCCTTAACTTCCAACTCCCATACCTCGCGAACGGATTGACGCACTCGAGAAATTCCTGTTGTATCTGAAAGTAGAAACTCGACGGATTACAATGGTGTGTGTACTTTTTCCCTAAGCCATTGTAGTTATTGGTTTCGAGTATCAGACGTGCGAAAATTTTGATAGTTTCTCAACCATTCCTTAATTTCCAACTCCCATATCTCGCGAACGCATTGACGAACTCGTGAAATTCCTGTTGTATCTGAAAGTAGAGACTCGCCCGATTACAACGGTATGTGTATTTTTGCCCTAGTTTATAGTAGTTATTGGTTTCGAGTATCAGACTTGCGAAAATTTTGATGGCTTCTCAACCATTCCTTAACTTCCAACTCCCATATCTCGCGAACGGATTGACGCACTCGAGAAATTCCTGTTGTATCTGAAAGTAGATACTAGCCCGATTACAAAGATATGTGTGTTTTCCCCCTAGGCCTTTGTAGTTATTGGTTTCGAGTATCAGACTTGCGAAAATTTTGATGGCTTCTCAACCATTCCTTAACTTTCAACTTCCATATCTCGCGATCGGATTGACGAACTAGAGAATTTGCTATTGCATCTGAAAGCAGAAACTCGCCCGATTACAACGGTATGTGTATTTTTGCCCTAGGCCATAGTAGTTATTGGTTTCGAGTATCAGACTTGCGAAAATTGTGATGGTTTCTCAACCATTCCTTAACTTCAAACTCCCATATCTCGCGAACGGATTGACGAACTCGAGAAATTCCTGTTGCATCTGAAAGTACAAACTCGCCCGATTACAGAGATATGTGTGTTTTCCCCCTAGGCCTTTGTAGTTATTGGTTTCGAGTATCAGACTTGCGAAAATTTTGATGGCTTCTCAACCATTCCTTAACTTCCAACTCCCATATCCCGCGAACGGATTGACGCACTCGAGAAATTCCTGTTGTATCTGAAAATAGAAACTCGACGGATTACAATGGTGTGTGTACTTTTCCCCTAAGCCATTGTAGTTATTGGTTTCGAGTATCAGACGTGCGAAAATTTTGATGGTTTCTCAACCATTCCTTAACTTCCAACGCCCATATCTCGCGAACGCATTGACGAACTCGTGAAATTCCTGTTGTATCTGAAAGTAGAAACTCGCCCGATTACAACGGTATGTGTATTTTTCCCCTAGGCCTTTGTAGTTATTGGTTTCGAGTATCAGACTTGCGAAAATTTTGATGGTTTCTCAGCCATTCCTTAATTTCAAACTCCCATTTCTCGCGAACGGATTGACGAACTCGAGAAATTGCTGTTGCATCTGAAAGTAGAAACTCGCCCGATTACAATGGTATGTGTACTTTTCCCCTAGGCCATTCCACTTATTGGTTTCGAGTATCAGACTTGCGAAAATTTTGATGGTTTCTCAACCATTCCTTAACTTCAAACACCCATATCTCGCGAACGGATTGACGCACTCGAGAAATTCCTGTTCTATCGGAAAGCAGAAACTCGCCCGAATACAATGGTGTGTGTACCTTTCCCCTAGGCCATTCCAGTTATTGGTTTCGAGTATCAGACCAGCGAAAATTTTGATGGTTTCTCAACCATTCCTTAATTTCAAACTCTCATATCTCGCGAACGGATTGACGAACTCGAGAAATTCCTGTTGCATGTGGAAGTAGAATCTCGCCCGATTACAATGGTATGTGTATCTTTCCCCTAGGCATTTGTAGTTATTGGTTTCGAGTATCAGACTTGCGAAAATTTTGATGGCTTCTCAACCATTCCTTAACTTCAAACTCCCATATCTCGCGAACGGAATGTCGAACTCGAGAAATTCCTGTTGCATCTGAAAGTAGAAAATCGACGGATTGCAATGGTGTGTGTACTTTTCCCCTAAGCCATTGTAGTTATTGGTTTCGAGTATCAGACTTGCGAATATTTTGATGGTTTCTCAACCATTCCTTAACTTCCAACTCCCATATCTCGCGAACGCATTGACGAACACGTGAAATTCCTGTTGTATCTGAAAGTAGAATCTCGCCCGATTACAATGGTATGTGTATCTTTCCCTTAGGCAATTGTAGTTATTGGTTTCGAGTATCAGACTTGCGAAAATTGTAATGGCTTCTCAACCATTCCTTAACTTTCAACTCCCATATCTCGCGAACGGATTGTCGAACTCGAGAAATTCCTGTTGCATCTGAAAGTAGAAACTCGCCCGATTACAACGGTGTGCGCATTTTTCCCCTAGGCCATTGTAGTTATTGGTTTCGATTATCAGACTTGCGAAAATTTTGATGGCTTCTCAACCATTCCTTAACTTCCAACTCCCATATCCCGCAAACGGATTGACGCACTCGAGAAATTCCTGTTGTACCTGAAAGTAGAAACTCGCCCGATTACAAAGATATGTGTGTTTTCCCCCTAGGCCTTTGTAGTTATTGGTTTCGAGTATCAGACTTGCGAAAATTTTGATGGTTTCTCAACCATTCCTTAACTTCAAACTCCCATATCTCGCGAACGGATTGACGAACTCGAGAAATTCCTGTTGTATCTGAAAGTAGAATCTCGCCCGATTACAATGGTATGTGTATTTTTCCCCTAGGCCTTTGTAGTTATTGGTTTCGAGTATCAGACTTGCGAAAATTTTGATGGTTTCTCAGCCATTCCTTAATTTCAAACTCCCATTTCTCGCGAACGGATTGACGAACTCGAGAAATTGCTGTTGCATCTGAAAGTAGAAACTCGCCCGATTACAATGGTATGTGTACTTTTCCCCTAGGCCATTCCACTTATTGGTTTCGAGTATCAGACTTGCGAAAATTTTGATGGTTTCTCAACCATTCCTTAACTTCCAACTCCCATATCTCGCAAACGGATTGACGCACTCGAGAAATTCCTGTTGTACCTGAAAGTAGAAACTCGCCCGATTACAAAGATATGTGTGTTTTCCCCCTAGGCCTTTGTGGTTATTGGTTTCGAGTATCAGACTTGCGAAAATTTTGATGGTTTCTCAACCATTCCTTAACTTCAAACTCCCATATCTCGCGAACGGATTGACGAACTCGAGAAATTCCTGTTGCATCTGAAAGTAGACACTCGCCCGATTACAACGGTGTGTGTATTTTTCCCCTAGGCCATTGTAGTTATTGGTATCGAGTATCAGACTTGCGACAATTTTGATGGTTTCTCAACCATTCCTTAACTTCAAACCCCCATATCTCGCGAACGCATTGACGAACTCGTGAAATTCCTGTTGTATCTGAAAGTAGAATCTCGCCCGATTACAATGGTATGCGTATCTTTCCCCTAGGCCTTTGTAGTTATTGGTTTCGAGTATCAGTCTTGCGAAAATTTTGATGGTTTCTCAAGCATTCCTTAACTTCAAACTCCCATATCTCGCGAACGGATTGACGAACTCGAGAAATTCCTGTCGCATCTGAAAGTATAATAGAAACTCGCCCGACTACAACGGTATGTGTATTTTTGCCCTAGGCCATAGTAGTTATTGGTTTCGAGTATCAGACTTGCGAAAATTTTGATGGCTTCTCAACCATTCCTTAACTTCCAACTCCCATACCTCGCGAACGGATTGACGCACTCGAGAAATTCCTGTTGTATCTGAAAGTAGAAACTCGACGGATTACAATGGTGTGTGTACTTTTTCCCTAAGCCATTGTAGTTATTGGTTTCGAGTATCAGACGTGCGAAAATTTTGATAGTTTCTCAACCATTCCTTAATTTCCAACTCCCATATCTCGCGAACGCATTGACGAACTCGTGAAATTCCTGTTGTATCTGAAAGTAGAGACTCGCCCGATTACAACGGTATGTGTATTTTTGCCCTAGTTTATAGTAGTTATTGGTTTCGAGTATCAGACTTGCGAAAATTTTGATGGCTTCTCAACCATTCCTTAACTTCCAACTCCCATATCTCGCGAACGGATTGACGCACTCGAGAAATTCCTGTTGTATCTGAAAGTAGATACTAGCCCGATTACAAAGATATGTGTGTTTTCCCCCTAGGCCTTTGTAGTTATTGGTTTCGAGTATCAGACTTGCGAAAATTTTGATGGCTTCTCAACCATTCCTTAACTTTCAACTTCCATATCTCGCGATCGGATTGACGAACTAGAGAATTTGCTATTGCATCTGAAAGCAGAAACTCGCCCGATTACAACGGTATGTGTATTTTTGCCCTAGGCCATAGTAGTTATTGGTTTCGAGTATCAGACTTGCGAAAATTGTGATGGTTTCTCAACCATTCCTTAACTTCAAACTCCCATATCTCGCGAACGGATTGACGAACTCGAGAAATTCCTGTTGCATCTGAAAGTACAAACTCGCCCGATTACAGAGATATGTGTGTTTTCCCCCTAGGCCTTTGTAGTTATTGGTTTCGAGTATCAGACTTGCGAAAATTTTGATGGCTTCTCAACCATTCCTTAACTTCCAACTCCCATATCCCGCGAACGGATTGACGCACTCGAGAAATTCCTGTTGTATCTGAAAATAGAAACTCGACGGATTACAATGGTGTGTGTACTTTTCCCCTAAGCCATTGTAGTTATTGGTTTCGAGTATCAGACGTGCGAAAATTTTGATGGTTTCTCAACCATTCCTTAACTTCCAACGCCCATATCTCGCGAACGCATTGACGAACTCGTGAAATTCCTGTTGTATCTGAAAGTAGAATCTCGCCCGATTAAAATGGTATGTGTATCTTTCCCCGAGGCATTTGTAGTTATTGGTTTCGAGTATCAGACTTGCGAAAATTTTGATGGCTTCTCAACCATTCCTTAACTTCCAACTCCCATATCTCGCGAACGCATTGACGAACTCGTGAAATTCCTGTTGTATCTGAAAGTAGAATCTCGCCCGATTACAATGGTATGTGTATCTTTCCCCTAGGCCTTTGTAGTTATTGGTTTCGAGTATCAGACTTGCGAAAATTTTGATGGTTTCTCAAGCATTCCTTAACTTCAAACTCCCATATCTCGCGAACGGATTGACGAAATCGAGAAATTCCTGTCGCATCTGAAAGTATAATAGAAACTCGCCCGATTACAACGGTATGTGTATTTTTGCCCTAGGCCATAGTAGTTATTGGTTTCGAGTATCAGACTTGCGAAAATTTTGATGGCTTCTCAACCATTCCTTAACTTCCAACTCCCATATCTCGCGAACGGATTGACGCATTCGAGAAATTCCTGTTGTATCTGAAAGTAGAGACTCCCCCGATTACAACGGTATGTGTATTTTTGCCCTAGGCCATAGTAGTTATTGGTTTCGAGAATCAGACTTGCGAAAATTTTGATGGCTTCTCAACCATTCCTTAACTTCCAACTCCCATATCTCGCGAACGGATTGACGCACTCGAGAAATTCCTGTTGTATCTGAAAGTAGAAACTAGCCCGATTACAAAGATATGTGTGTTTTCCCCCTAGGCCTTTGTAGTTATTGGTTTCGAGTATCAGACTTGCGAAAATTTTGATGGCTTCTCAACCATTCCTTAACTTTCAACTTCCATATCTCGCGATCGGATTGACGAACTAGAGAATTTGCTATTGCATCTGAAAGCAGAAACTCGCCCGATTACAACGGTATGTGTATTTTTGCCCTAGGCCATAGTAGTTATTGGTTTCGAGTATCAGACTTGCGAAAATTGTGATGGTTTCTCAACCATTCCTTAACTTCAAACTCCCATATCTCGCGAACGGATTGACGAACTCGAGAAATTCCTGTTGCATCTGAAAGTACAAACTCGCCCTATTACAGAGATATGTGTGTTTTCCCCCTAGGCCTTTGTAGTTATTGGTTTCGAGTATCAGACGTGCGAAAATTTTGATGGTTTCTCAACCATTCCTTAACTTCCAACTCCCATATCTCGCGAACGCATTGACGAACTCGAGAAATTCCTGTTGCATGTGGAAGTAGAAACTCGCCCGATTACAATGGTATGTGTATCTTTCCCTTAGGCAATTGTAGTTATTGGTTTCGAGTATCAGACTTGCGAAAATTGTAATGGCTTCTCAACCATTCCTTAACTTTCAACTCCCATATCTCGCGAACGGATTGTCGAACTCGAGAAATTCCTGTTGCATCTGAAAGTAGAAACTCGCCCGATTACAACGGTGTGCGTATTTTTCCCCTAGGCCATTGTAGTTATTGGTTTCGATTATCAGACTTGCGAAAATTTTGATGGCTTCTCAACCATTCCTTAACTTCCAACTCCCATATCTCGCGAACGGATTGACGCATTCGAGAAATTCCTGTTGTATCTGAAAGTAGAGACTCCCCCGATTACAACGGTATGTGTATTTTTGCCCTAGGCCATAGTAGTTATTGGTTTCGAGAATCAGACTTGCGAAAATTTTGATGGCTTCTCAACCATTCCTTAACTTCCAACTCCCATATCTCGCGAACGGATTGACGCACTCGAGAAATTCCTGTTGTATCTGAAAGTAGAAACTAGCCCGATTACAAAGATATGTGTGTTTTCCCCCTAGGCCTTTGTAGTTATTGGTTTCGAGTATCAGACTTGCGAAAATTTTGATGGCTTCTCAACCATTCCTTAACTTTCAACTTCCATATCTCGCGATCGGATTGACGAACTAGAGAATTTGCTATTGCATCTGAAAGCAGAAACTCGCCCGATTACAACGGTATGTGTATTTTTGCCCTAGGCCATAGTAGTTATTGGTTTCGAGTATCAGACTTGCGAAAATTGTGATGGTTTCTCAACCATTCCTTAACTTCAAACTCCCATATCTCGCGAACGGATTGACGAACTCGAGAAATTCCTGTTGCATCTGAAAGTACAAACTCGCCCTATTACAGAGATATGTGTGTTTTCCCCCTAGGCCTTTGTAGTTATTGGTTTCGAGTATCAGACGTGCGAAAATTTTGATGGTTTCTCAACCATTCCTTAACTTCCAACTCCCATATCTCGCGAACGCATTGACGAACTCGAGAAATTCCTGTTGCATGTGGAAGTAGAAACTCGCCCGATTACAATGGTATGTGTATCTTTCCCTTAGGCAATTGTAGTTATTGGTTTCGAGTATCAGACTTGCGAAAATTGTAATGGCTTCTCAACCATTCCTTAACTTTCAACTCCCATATCTCGCGAACGGATTGTCGAACTCGAGAAATTCCTGTTGCATCTGAAAGTAGAAACTCGCCCGATTACAACGGTGTGCGTATTTTTCCCCTAGGCCATTGTAGTTATTGGTTTCGATTATCAGACTTGCGAAAATTTTGATGGCTTCTCAACCATTCCTTAACTTCCAACTCCCATATCCCGCAAACGGATTGACGCACTCGAGAAATTCCTGTTGTACCTGAAAGTAGAAACTCGCCCGATTACAAAGATATGTGTGTTTTCCCCCTAGGCCTTTGTAGTTATTGGTTTCGAGTATCAGACTTGCGAAAATTTTGATGGTTTCTCAACCATTCCTTAACTTCAAACTCCCATATCTCGCGAACGGATTGACGAACTCGAGAAATTCCTGTTGTATCTGAAAGTAGAATCTCGCCCGATTACAATGGTATGTGTATTTTTCCCCTAGGCCTTTGTAGTTATTGGTTTCGAGTATCAGACGTGCGAAAATTTTGATGGTTTCTCAACCATTCCTTAACTTCCAACTCCCATATCTCGCGAACGCATTGACGAACTCGAGAAATTCCTGTTGCATGTGGAAGTAGAAACTCGCCCGATTACAATGGTATGTGTATCTTTCCCTTAGGCAATTGTAGTTATTGGTTTCGAGTATCAGACTTGCGAAAATTGTAATGGCTTCTCAACCATTCCTTAACTTTCAACTCCCATATCTCGCGAACGGATTGTCGAACTCGAGAAATTCCTGTTGCATCTGAAAGTAGAAACTCGCCCGATTACAACGGTGTGCGTATTTTTCCCCTAGGCCATTGTAGTTATTGGTTTCGATTATCAGACTTGCGAAAATTTTGATGGCTTCTCAACCATTCCTTAACTTCCAACTCCCATATCCCGCAAACGGATTGACGCACTCGAGAAATTCCTGTTGTACCTGAAAGTAGAAACTCGCCCGATTACAAAGATATGTGTGTTTTCCCCCTAGGCCTTTGTAGTTATTGGTTTCGAGTATCAGACTTGCGAAAATTTTGATGGTTTCTCAACCATTCCTTAACTTCAAACTCCCATATCTCGCGAACGGATTGACGAACTCGAGAAATTCCTGTTGTATCTGAAAGTAGAACCTCGCCCGATTACAATGGTATGTGTATTTTTCCCCTAGGCCTTTGTAGTTATTGGTTTCGAGTATCAGACTTGCGAAAATTTTGATGGTTTCTCAGCCATTCCTTAACTTCAAACTCCCATTTCTCGCGAACGGATTGACGAACTCGAGAAATTGCTGTTGCATCTGAAAGTAGAAACTCGCCCGATTACAATGGTATGTGTACTTTTCCCCTAGGCCATTCCACTTATTGGTTTCGAGTATCAGACTTGCGAAAATTTTGATGGTTTCTCAACCATTCCTTAACTTCCAACTCCCATATCTCGCAAACGGATTGACGAACTCGAGAAATTCCTGTTGTACCTGAAAGTAGAAACTCGCCCGATTACAAAGATATGTGTGTTTTCCCCCTAGGCCTTTGTGGTTATTGGTTTCGAGTATCAGACTTGCGGAAATTTTGATGGTTTCTCAACCATTCCTTAACTTCAAACTCCCATATCTCGCGAACGGATTGACGAACTCGAGAAATTCCTGTTGCATCTGAAAGTAGAAACTCGCCCGATTACAACGGTGTGTGTATTTTTCCCCTAGGCCATTGTAGTTATTGGTATCGAGTATCAGACTTGCGAAAATTTTGATGGTTTCTCAACCATTCCTTAACTTCAAACTCCCATATCTCGCGAACGCATTGACGAACTCGTGAAATTCCTGTTGTATCTGAAAGTAGAATCTCGCCCGATTACAATGGTATGCGTATCTTTCCCCTAGGCCTTTGTAGTTATTGGTTTCGAGTATCAGTCTTGCGAAAATTTTGATGGTTTCTCAAGCATTCCTTAACTTCAAACTCCCATATCTCGCGAACGGATTGACGAACTCGAGAAATTCCTGTCGCATCTGAAAGTATAATAGAAACTCGCCCGACTACAACGGTATGTGTATTTTTGCCCAAGGCCATAGTAGTTATTGGTTTCGAGTATCAGACTTGCGAAAATTTTGATGGCTTCTCAACCATTCCTTAACTTCCAACTCCCATACCTCGCGAACGGATTGACGCACTCGAGAAATTCCTGTTGTATCTGAAAGTAGAAACTCGACGGATTACAATGGTGTGTGTACTTTTTCCCTAAGCCATTGTAGTTATTGGTTTCGAGTATCAGACGTGCGAAAATTTTGATAGTTTCTCAACCATTCCTTAATTTCCAACTCCCATATCTCGCGAACGCATTGACGAACTCGTGAAATTCCTGTTGTATCTGAAAGTAGAGACTCGCCCGATTACAACGGTATGTGTATTTTTGCCCTAGTTTATAGTAGTTATTGGTTTCGATTATCAGACTTGCGAAAATTTTGATGGCTTCTCAACCATTCCTTAACTTCCAACTCCCATATCTCGCGAACGGATTGACGCACTCGAGAAATTCCTGTTGTATCTGAAAGTAGATACTAGCCCGATTACAAAGATATGTGTGTTTTCCCCCTAGGCCTTTGTAGTTATTGGTTTCGAGTATCAGACTTGCGAAAATTTTGATGGCTTCTCAACCATTCCTTAACTTTCAACTTCCATATCTCGCGATCGGATTGACGAACTAGAGAATTTGCTATTGCATCTGAAAGCAGAAACTCGCCCGATTACAACGGTATGTGTATTTTTGCCCTAGGCCATAGTAGTTATTGGTTTCGAGTATCAGACTTGCGAAAATTGTGATGGTTTCTCAACCATTCCTTAACTTCAAACTCCCATATCTCGCGAACGGATTGACGAACTCGAGAAATTCCTGTTGCATCTGAAAGTAGAAACGCGCCCGAATACGATGGTGTGCGTACTTTTGCCCTAGGCCATTCCAGTCATTCGTTTCTAGCATCAGACTTGCGAAAATTTTGAAGGTTTCTCAACCGTTCCTTAACTTCAAACTCCCATAACTCGCGAACGGATTGACGAACTCGAGATATTCCTGTTGCATCTGAAAGCAGAAACTCGCCCGATTACAATGGTGTGTGTTCTTTTCCCCTAGGCCATTCCAGTCATTCGTTTCTAGCATCAGACTTGCGAAAATTTTCATGGTTTCTCAACCATTCTTTAACTTCAAACTCCCATATCTCACGAACGGATTGACGAACTCGAGAAATTCCTGTTGCATCTGAAAGCAGAAACTCGCCCGATTACAATGGTGTGTGTTCTTTTCCCCTAGGCCATTCCAGTCATTCGTTTCTAGCATCAGACTTGCGAAAATTTTCATGGTTTCTCAACCATTCTTTAACTTCAAACTCCCATATCTCACGAACGGATTGACGAACTCGAGAAATTCCTGTTGCATCTGAAAGTAGAAACTCGCCCGATTACAATGGTGTGTGTACTTTTCCCCTAGGCCATTCCAGTTATTGGTTTCGAGTATCAGACTTGCGAAAATTTTGATGGTTTCTCAACCATTCCTTAAAATCAAACCCCCATATCTCGCGAACGGATTGCCAAACACGAGAAGTTCCTGTTGGATCTGAAAGCAGAAAGTCGTCCGATTACAACGGTATATGTATTTTTGCCCTAGGCAATAGTAGTTATTGGTTTCGAGTATCAGACTTGCGAAAATTTTGATGGTTTCTCATCCATTCCTTAACTTCAAACTCCCATATCTCGCGAACGGATTGGCGAACTCGAGATATTCCTGTTGCATCTGAAAATAGAAACGCGCCCGAATACGATGGTGTGCGTACTTTTGCCCTAGGCAATAGTAGTTATTGGTTTCGAGTATCAGACTAGCGAAAATTTCGATGGTTTCTCAACGATTCCTTAACTTCAAAGTCCCATATCTCGCGAACGGATTGACGAACACGAGATATTCCTGTTGCATCTGAAAGTAGAAACTCGCACGATTACAATGGTGTGTGTATTTTTGCCCTAGGCAATAGTAGTTATTGGTTTCGAGTATCAGACTTGCGAAAATTTTGATGGTTTCTCAACCATTCCATAACTTCAAACTCCCATATCTCGCGAACGGATTGACGAACTCGAGAAATTGCAGTTGCATCTGAAAGTAGAAACTCGCCCGATTACAATGGTGTGTGTGCTTTTCCCCTAGGCCATTCCAGTTATTGGTTTCGAGTATCAGACTTGCGAAAATTTTGATGGTTTCTCAACCATTCCTTAAAATCAAACCCCCATATCTCGCGAACGGATTGCCAAACACGAGAAGTTCCTGTTGGATCTGAAAGCAGAAAGTCGTCCGATTACAACGGTATATGTATTTTTGCCCTAGGCAATAGTAGTTATTGGTTTCGAGTATCAGACTTGCGAAAATTTTGATGGTTTCTCATCCATTCCTTAACTTCAAACTCCCATATCTCGCGAACGGATTGGCGAACTCGAGATATTCCTGTTGCATCTGAAAGTAGAAACGCGCCCGAATACGATGGTGTGCGTACTTTTGCCCTAGGCAATAGTAGTTATTGGTTTCGAGTATCAGACTAGCGAAAATTTTGATGGTTTCTCAACGATTCCTTAACTTCAAAGTCCCATATCTCGCGAACGGATTGACGAACACGAGATATTCCTGTTGCATCTGAAAGTAGAAACTCGCACGATTACAATGGTGTGTGTATTTTTGCCCTAGGCAATAGTAGTTATTGGTTTCGAGTATCAGATTTGCGAAAATTTTGATGGTTTCTCAACCATTCCTTAACTTCAAACTGCCATATCTCGCGAACGGATTGACGAACACGAGATATTCCTGTTGCATCTGAATGTAGAAACTCGCCCGATTACAATGGTGTGTGTACTTTTCCCCTAGGCCATTCCAGTTATTGGTTTCGAGTATCAGACTTGCGAAAATTTTGAAGGTTTCTCAACCGTTCCTTAACTTCAAACTCCCATAACTCGCGAACGGATTGACGAACTCGAGAAATTCCAGTTGCATCTGAAAGCAGAAACTCGTACGATTACAATGGTGTGTGTACTTTTCCCCTAGGCCATTCCAGTTATTGGTTTCGAGTATCAGACTTGCGAAAATTTTGATGGTTTCTCAACCATTCCTTAAAATCAAACCCCCATATCTCGCGAACGGATTGCCAAACACGAGAAGTTCCTGTTGGATCTGAAAGCAGAAAGTCGTCCGATTACAACGGTATGTGTATTTTTGCCCTAGGCAATAGTAGTTATTGGTTTCGAGTATCAGACTTGCGAAAATTTTGATGGTTTCTCATCCATTCCTTAACTTCAAACTCCCATATCTCGCGAACGGATTGGCGAACTCGAGATATTCCTGTTGCATCTGAAAGTAGAAACGCGCCCGAATACGATGGTGTGCGTACTTTTGCCATAGGCAATAGTAGTTATTGGTTTCGAGTATCAGACTAGCGAAAATTTTGATGGTTTCTCAACGATTCCTTAACTTCAAAGTCCCATATCTCGCGAACGGATTGACGAACACGAGATATTCCTGTTGCATCTGAAAGTAGAAACTCGCACGATTACAATGGTGTGTGTATTTTTGCCCTAGGCAATAGTAGTTATTGGTTTCGAGTATCAGATTTGCGAAAATTTTGATGGTTTCTCAACCATTTCTTAACTTCAAACTGCCATATCTCGCGAACGGATTGACGAACACGAGATATTCCTGTTGCATCTGAATGTAGAAACTCGCCCGATTACAATGGTGTGTGTACTTTTCCCCTAGGCCATTCCAGTTATTGGTTTCGAGTATCAGACTTGCGAAAATTTTGAAGGTTTCTCAACCGTTCCTTAACTTCAAACTCCCATAACTCGCGAACGGATTGACGAACTCGAGAAATTCCAGTTGCATCTGAAAGCAGAAACTCGTACGATTACAATGGTGTGTGTACTTTTCCCCTAGGCCATTCCAGTTATTGGTTTCGAGTATCAGACTTGCGAAAATTTTGATGGTTTCTCAACCATTCCTTAAAATCAAACCCCCATATCTCGCGAACGGATTGCCAAACACGAGAAGTTCCTGTTGGATCTGAAAGCAGAAAGTCGTCCGATTACAACGGTATATGTATTTTTGCCCTAGGCAATAGTAGTTATTGGTTTCGATTATCAGACTTGCGAAAATTTTGATGGTTTCTCATCCATTCCTTAACTTCAAACTCCCATATCTCGCGAACGGATTGGCGAACTCGAGATATTCCTGTTGCATCTGAAAGTAGAAACGCGCCCGAATACGATGGTGTGCGTACTTTTGCCCTAGGCAATAGTAGTTATTGGTTTCGAGTATCAGACTAGCGAAAATTTTGATGGTTTCTCAACGACTCCTTAACTTCAAAGTCCCGTATCTCGCGAACGGATTGACGAACACGAGATATTCCTGTTGCATCTGAAAGTAGAAACTCGCACGATTACAATGGTGTGTGTATTTTTGCCCTAGGCAATAGTAGTTATTGCTTTCGAGTATCAGATTTGCGAAAATTTTGATGGTTTCTCAACCATTCCTTAACTTCAAACTGCCATATCTCGCGAACGGATTGACGAACACGAGATATTCCTGTTGCATCTGAATGTAGAAACTCGCCCGATTACAATGGTGTGTGTACTTTTCCCCTAGGCCATTCCAGTTATTGGTTTCGAGTATCAGACTTGCGAAAATTTTGAAGGTTTCTCAACCGTTCCTTAACTTCGAACTCCCATAACTCGCGAACGGATTGACGAACTCGAGATATTACTGTTGCATCTGAAAGCAGAAACTCGCACGATTACAATGGTGTGTGTTCTTTTCCCCTAGGCCATTCCAGTCATTCGTTTCTAGCATCAGACTTGCGAAAATTTTCATGGTTTCTCAACCATTCTTTAACTTCAAACTCCCATATCTCGCGAACGGATTCACGAACTCGGGAAATTCCTGTTGCATCTGAAAGTAGAAACTCGCCCGATTACAATGGTGTGTGTACTTTTCCCCTAGGCCATTCCAGTTATTGGTTTCGAGTATCAGACTTGCGAAAATTTTGATGGTTTCTCAACCATTCCTTAACTTCAAACTCCCATATCTCACGAACGGATTGACGAACTCGAGAAATTCCTGTTGCATCTGAAAGTAGAAACTCGCCCGATTACAATGGTGTGTGTACTTTTCCCCTAGGCCATTCCAGTTATTGGTTTCGAGTATCAGACTTGCGAAAATTTTGATGGTTTCTCAACCATTCCTTAACTTCAAACTCCCATATCTCGCGAACGGATTGACGAACTCGAGAAATTCCAGTTGCATCTGAAAGTAGAAACTCGCCCGATTACAATGGTGTGTGTACTTTTCCCCTAGGCCATTCCAGTTATTGGTTTCGAGTATCAGACTTGCGAAAATTTTGATGGTTTCTCAGCCATTCCTTAAAATCAAACCCCCATATCTCGCGAACGGATTGCCAAACACGAGAAGTTCCTGTTGGATCTGAAAGCAGAAAGTCGTCCGATTACAACGGTATATGTATTTTTGCCCTAGGCAATAGTAGTTATTGGTTTCGAGTATCAGACTTGCGAAAATTTTGATGGTTTCTCATCCATTCCTTAACTTCAAACTCCCATATCTCGCGAACGGATTGGCGAACTCGAGATATTCCTGTTGCATCTGAAAGTAGAAACGCGCCCGAATACGATGGTGTGCGTACTTTTGCCCTAGGCAATAGTAGTTATTGGTTTCGAGTATCAGACTAGCGAAAATTTTGATGGTTTCTCAACGACTCCTTAACTTCAAAGTCCCGTATCTCGCGAACGGATTGACGAACACGAGATATTCCTGTTGCATCTGAAAGTAGAAACTCGCACGATTACAATGGTGTGTGTATTTTTGCCCTAGGCAATAGTAGTTATTGGTTTCGAGTATCAGATTTGCGAAAATTTTGATGGTTTCTCAACCATTCCTTAACTTCAAACTGCCATATCTCGCGAACGGATTGACGAACACGAGATATTCCTGTTGCATCTGAATGTAGAAACTCGCCCGATTACAATGGTGTGTGTACTTTTCCCCTAGGCCATTCCAGTTATTGGTTTCGAGTATCAGACTAGCGAAAATTTTGATGGTTTCTCAACGATTCCTTAACTTCAAAGTCCCATATCTCGCGAACGGATTGACGAACACGAGATATTCCTGTTGCATCTGAAAGTAGAAACTCGCACGATTACAATGGTGTGTGTATTTTTGCCCTAGGCAATAGTAGTTATTGGTTTCGAGTATCAGACTTGCGAAAATTTTGAAGGTTTCTCAACCGTTCCTTAACTTCGAACTCCCATAACTCGCGAACGGATTGACGAACTCGAGATATCACTGTTGCATCTGAAAGCAGAAACTCGCACGATTACAATGGTGTGTGTTCTTTTCCCCTAGGCCATTCCAGTCATTCGTTTCTAGCATCAGACTTGCGAAAATTTTCATGGTTTCTCAACCATTCTTTAACTTCAAACTCCCATATCTCGCGAACGGATTGACGAACTCGGGAAATTCCTGTTGCATCTGAAAGTAGAAACTCGCCCGATTACAATGGTGTGTGTACTTTTCCCCTAGGCCATTCCAGTTATTGGTTTCGAGTATCAGACTTGCGAAAATTTTGATGGTTTCTCAACCATTCCTTAACTTCAAACTCCCATATCTCACGAACGGATTGACGAACTCGAGAAATTCCTGTTGCATCTGAAAGTAGAAACTCGCCCGATTACAATGGTGTGTGTACTTTTCCCCTAGGCCATTCCAGTTATTGGTTTCGAGTATCAGACTTGCGAAAATTTTGATGGTTTCTCAACCATTCCTTAACTTCAAACTCCCATATCTCGCGAACGGATTGACGAACTCGAGAAATTCCAGTTGCATCTGAAAGTAGAAACTCGCCCGATTACAATGGTGTGTGTACTTTTCCCCTAGGCCATTCCAGTTATTGGTTTCGAGTATCAGACTTGCGAAAATTTTGATGGTTTCTCAACCATTCCTTAAAATCAAACCCCCATATCTCGCGAACGGATTGCCAAACACGAGAAGTTCCTGTTGGATCTGAAAGCAGAAAGTCGTCCGATTACAACGGTATATGTATTTTTGCCCTAGGCAATAGTAGTTATTGGTTTCGAGTATCAGACTTGCGAAAATTTTGATGGTTTCTCATCCATTCCTTAACTTCAAACTCCCATATCTCGCGAACGGATTGGCGAACTCGAGATATTCCTGTTGCATCTGAAAGTAGAAACGCGCCCGAATACGATGATGTGCGTACTTTTGCCCTAGGCAATAGTAGTTATTGGTTTCGAGTATCAGACTAGCGAAAATTTTGATGGTTTCTCAACGATTCCTTAACTTCAAAGTCCCATATCTCGCGAACGGATTCACGAACACGAGATATTCCTGTTGCATCTGAAAGTAGAAACTCGCACGATTACAATGGTGTGTGTATTTTTGCCCTAGGCAATAGTAGTTATTGGTTTCGAGTATCAGATTTGCGAAAATTTTGATGGTTTCTCAACCATTCCTTAACTTCAAACTGTCATATCTCGCGAACGGATTGACGAACACGAGATATTCCTGTTGCATCTGAAAGCAGAAACTCGCACGATTACAATGGTGTGTGTTCTTTTCCCCTAGGCCATTCCAGTCATTCGTTTCTAGCATCAGACTTGCGAAAATTTTCATGGTTTCTCAACCATTCTTTAACTTCAAACTCCCATATCTCGCGAACGGATTGACGAACTCGGGAAATTCCTGTTGCATCTGAAAGTAGAAACTCGCCCGATTACAATGGTGTGTGTACTTTTCCCCTAGGCCATTCCAGTTATTGGTTTCGAGTATCAGACTTGCGAAAATTTTGATGGTTTCTCAACCATTCCTTAACTTCAAACTCCCATATCTCACGAACGGATTGATGAACTCGAGAAATTCCTGTTGCATCTGAAAGTAGAAACTCGCCCGATTACAATGGTGTGTGTACTTTTCCCCTAGGCCATTCCAGTTATTGGTTTCGAGTATCAGACTTGCGAAAATTTTGATGGTTTCTCAACCATTCCTTAACTTCAAACTCCCATATCTCACGAACGGATTGACGAACTCGAGAAATTCCTGTTGCATCTGAAAGTAGAAACTCGCCCGATTACAATGGTGTGTGTACTTTTCCCCTAGGCCATTCCAGTTATTGGTTTCGAGTATCAGACTTGCGAAAATTTTGATGGTTTCTCAACCATTCCTTAACTTCAAACTCCCATATCTCGCGAACGGATTGACGAACTCGAGAAATTCCAGTTGCATCTGAAAGTAGAAACGCGCCCGAATACGATGGTGTGCGTACTTTTGCCCTAGGCAATAGTAGTTATTGGTTTCGAGTATCAGACTAGCGAAAATTTTGATGGTTTCTCAACGACTCCTTAACTTCAAAGTCCCGTATCTCGCGAACGGATTGACGAACACGAGATATTCCTGTTGCATCTGAAAGTAGAAACTCGCACGATTACAATGGTGTGTGTATTTTTGCCCTAGGCAATAGTAGTTATTGGTTTCGAGTATCAGATTTGCGAAAATTTTGATGGTTTCTCAACCATTCCTTAACTTCAAACTGCCATATCTCGCGAACGGATTGACGAACACGAGATATTCCTGTTGCATCTGAATGTAGAAACTCGCCCGATTACAATGGTGTGTGTACTTTTCCCCTAGGCCATTCCAGTTATTGGTTTCGAGTATCAGACTTGCGAAAATTTTGAAGGTTTCTCAACCGTTCCTTAACTTCGAACTCCCATAACTCGCGAACGGATTGACGAACTCGAGATATCACTGTTGCATCTGAAAGCAGAAACTCGCACGATTACAATGGTGTGTGTTCTTTTCCCCTAGGCCATTCCAGTCATTCGTTTCTAGCATCAGACTTGCGAAAATTTTCATGGTTTCTCAACCATTCTTTAACTTCAAACTCCCATATCTCGCGAACGGATTGACGAACTCGGGAAATTCCTGTTGCATCTGAAAGTAGAAACTCGCCCGATTACAATGGTGTGTGTACTTTTCCCCTAGGCCATTCCAGTTATTGGTTTCGAGTATCAGACTTGCGAAAATTTTGATGGTTTCTCAACCATTCCTTAACTTCAAACTCCCATATCTCACGAACGGATTGACGAACTCGAGAAATTCCTGTTGCATCTGAAAGTAGAAACTCGCCCGATTACAATGGTGTGTGTACTTTTCCCCTAGGCCATTCCAGTTATTGGTTTCGAGTATCAGACTTGCGAAAATTTTGATGGTTTCTCAACCATTCCTTAACTTCAAACTCCCATATCTCACGAACGGATTGACGAACTCGAGAAATTCCTGTTGCATCTGAAAGTAGAAACTCGCCCGATTACAATGGTGTGTGTACTTTTCCCCTAGGCCATTCCAGTTATTGGTTTCGAGTATCAGACTTGCGAAAATTTTGATGGTTTCTCAACCATTCCTTAACTTCAAACTCCCATATCTCGCGAACGGATTGACGAACTCGAGAAATTCCAGTTGCATCTGAAAGTAGAAACGCGCCCGAATACGATGGTGTGCGTACTTTTGCCCTAGGCAATAGTAGTTATTGGTTTCGAGTATCAGACTAGCGAAAATTTTGATGGTTTCTCAACGACTCCTTAACTTCAAAGTCCCGTATCTCGCGAACGGATTGACGAACACGAGATATTCCTGTTGCATCTGAAAGTAGAAACTCGCACGATTACAATGGTGTGTGTATTTTTGCCCTAGGCAATAGTAGTTATTGGTTTCGAGTATCAGATTTGCGAAAATTTTGATGGTTTCTCAACCATTCCTTAACTTCAAACTGCCATATCTCGCGAACGGATTGACGAACACGAGATATTCCTGTTGCATCTGAATGTAGAAACTCGCCCGATTACAATGGTGTGTGTACTTTTCCCCTAGGCCATTCCAGTTATTGGTTTCGAGTATCAGACTTGCGAAAATTTTGAAGGTTTCTCAACCGTTCCTTAACTTCGAACTCCCATAACTCGCGAACGGATTGACGAACTCGAGATATCACTGTTGCATCTGAAAGCAGAAACTCGCACGATTACAATGGTGTGTGTTCTTTTCCCCTAGGCCATTCCAGTCATTCGTTTCTAGCATCAGACTTGCGAAAATTTTCATGGTTTCTCAACCATTCTTTAACTTCAAACTCCCATATCTCGCGAACGGATTGACGAACTCGGGAAATTCCTGTTGCATCTGAAAGTAGAAACTCGCCCGATTACAATGGTGTGTGTACTTTCCCCCTAGGCCATTCCAGTTATTGGTTTCGAGTATCAGACTTGCGAAAATTTTGATGGTTTCTCAACCATTCCTTAACTTCAAACTCCCATATCTCACGAACGGATTGACGAACTCGAGAAATTCCTGTTGCATCTGAAAGTAGAAACTCGCCCGATTACAATGGTGTGTGTACTTTTCCCCTAGGCCATTCCAGTTATTGGTTTCGAGTATCAGACTTGCGAAAATTTTGATGGTTTCTCAACCATTCCTTAACTTCAAACTCCCATATCTCGCGAACGGATTGACGAACTCGAGAAATTCCAGTTGCATCTGAAAGTAGAAACTCGCCCGATTACAATGGTGTGTGTACTTTTCCCCTAGGCCATTCCAGTTATTGGTTTCGAGTATCAGAGTTGCGAAAATTTTGATGGTTTCTCAACCATTCCTTAAAATCAAACCCCCATATCTCGCGAACGGATTGCCAAACACGAGAAGTTCCTGTTGGATCTGAAAGCAGAAAGTCGTCCGATTACAACGGTATATGTATTTTTGCCCTAGGCAATAGTAGTTATTGGTTTCGAGTATCAGACTTGCGAAAATTTTGATGGTTTCTCATCCATTCCTTAACTTCAAACTCCCATATCTCGCGAACGGATTGGCGAACTCGAGATATTCCTGTTGCATCTGAAAGTAGAAACGCGCCCGAATACGATGATGTGCGTACTTTTGCCCTAGGCAATAGTAGTTATTGGTTTCGAGTATCAGACTAGCGAAAATTTTGATGGTTTCTCAACGATTCCTTAACTTCAAAGTCCCATATCTCGCGAACGGATTCACGAACACGAGATATTCCTGTTGCATCTGAATGTAGAAACTCGCCCGATTACAATGGTGTGTGTACTTTTCCCCTAGGCCATTCCAGTTATTGGTTTCGAGTATCAGACTTGCGAAAATTTTGAAGGTTTCTCAACCGTTCCTTAACTTCAAACTCCCATAACTCGCGAACGGATTGACGAACTCGAGATATTCCTGTTGCATCTGAAAGCAGAAACTCGTACGATTACAATGGTGTGTGTACTTTTCCCCTAGGCCATTCCAGTTATTGGTTTCGAGTATCAGACTTGCGAAAATTTTGATGGTTTCTCAACCATTCCTTAAAATCAAACCCCCATATCTCGCGAACGGATTGCCAAACACGAGAAGTTCCTGTTGGATCTGGAAGCAGAAAGTCGCCCTTTACAACAGTATGTGTATTTTTGCCCTAGGCAATAGTAGTTATTGATTTCGAGTATCAGACTTGCGAAAATTTTGATGGTATCTCAACGACTCCTTAACTTCAAACTCCCATATCTCACGAACGGATTGACGAACTCGAGAAATTCCAGTTGCATCTGAAAGTAGAAACTCGCCCGATTACAATGGTGTGTGTACTTTTCCCCTAGGCCATTCCAGTTATTGGTTTCGAGTATCAGACTTGCGAAAATTTTGATGGTTTCTCAACCATTCCTTAAAATCAAACCCCCATATCTCGCGAACGGATTGCCAAACACTAGAAGTTCCTGTTGGATCTGAAAGCAGAAAGTCGTCCGATTACAACGGTATATGTATTTTTGCCCTAGGCAATAGTAGTTATTGGTTTCGAGTATCAGACTTGCGAAAATTTTGATGGTTTCTCATCCATTCTTTAACTTCAAACTCCCATATCTCGCGAACGGATTGGCGAACTCGAGATATTCCTGTTGCATCTGAAAGTAGAAACGCGCCCGAATACGATGGTGTGCGTACTTTTGCCCTAGGCAATAGTAGTTATTGGTTTCGAGTATCAGACTAGCGAAAATTTTGATGGTTTCTCAACAATTCCTTAACTTCAAAGTCCCATATCTCGCGAACGGATTGACGAACTCGAGAAATTCCTGTTGCATCTGAAAGTAGAAACTCGCCCGATTACAATGGTGTGTGTACTTTTCCCCTAGGCCATTCCAGTTATTGGTTTCGAGTATCAGACTTGCGAAAATTTTGATGGTTTCTCAACCATTCCTTAACTTCAAACTCCCATATCTCGCGAACGGATTGACGAACTCGAGAAATTCCAGTTGCATCTGAAAGTAGAAACTCGCCCGATTACAATGGTGTGTGTACTTTTCCCCTAGGCCACTCCAGTTATTGGTTTCGAGTATCAGACTTGCGAAAATTTTGATGGTTTCTCAACCATTCCTTAAAATCAAACCCCCATATCTCGCGAACGGATTGCCAAACACGAGAAGTTCCTGTTGGATCTGAAAGCAGAAAGTCGTCCGATTACAACGGTATATGTATTTTTGCCCTAGGCAATAGTAGTTATTGGTTTCGAGTATCAGACTTGCGAAAATTTTGATGGTTTCTCATCCATTCCTTAACTTCAAACTCCCATATCTCGCGAACGGATTGGCGAACTCGAGATATTCCTGTTGCATCTGAAAGTAGAAACGCGCCCGAATACGATGATGTGCGTACTTTTGCCCTAGGCAATAGTAGTTATTGGTTTCGAGTATCAGACTAGCGAAAATTTTGATGGTTTCTCAACGACTCCTTAACTTCAAAGTCCCGTATCTCGCGAACGGATTGACGAACACGAGATATTCCTGTTGCATCTGAAAGTAGAAACTCGCACGATTACAATGGTGTGTGTATTTTTGCCCTAGGCAATAGTAGTTATTGGTTTCGAGTATCAGATTTGCGAAAATTTTGATGGTTTCTCAACCATTCCTTAACTTCAAACTGCCATATCTCGCGAACGGATTGACGAACACGAGATATTCCTGTTGCATCTGAATGTAGAAACTCGCCCGATTACAATGGTGTGTGTACTTTTCCCCTAGGCCATTCCAGTTATTGGTTTCGAGTATCAGACTTGCGAAAATTTTGAAGGTTTCTCAACCGTTCTTTAACTTCGAACTCCCATAACTCGCGAACGGATTGACGAACTCGAGATATCACTGTTGCATCTGAAAGCAGAAACTCGCACGATTACAATGGTGTGTGTTCTTTTCCCCTAGGCCATTCCAGTCATTCGTTTCAAGCATCAGACTTGCGAAAATTTTCATGGTTTCTCAACCATTCTTTAACTTCAAACTCCCATATCTCGCGAACGGATTGACGAACTCGGGAAATTCCTGTTGCATCTGAAAGTAGAAACTCGCCCGATTACAATGGTGTGTGTACTTTTCCCCTAGGCCATTCCAGTTATTGGTTTCGAGTATCAGACTTGCGAAAATTTTGATGGTTTCTCAACCATTCCTTAACTTCAAACTCCCATATCTCACGAACGGATTGACGAACTCGAGAAATTCCTGTTGCATCTGAAAGTAGAAACTCGCCCGATTACAATGGTGTGTGTACTTTTCCCCTAGGCCATTCCAGTTATTGGTTTCGAGTATCAGACTTGCGAAAATTTTGATGGTTTCTCAACCATTCCTTAACTTCAAACTCCCATATCTCGCGAACGGATTGACGAACTCGAGAAATTCCAGTTGCATCTGAAAGTAGAAACTCGCCCGATTACAATGGTGTGTGTACTTTTCCCCTAGGCCATTCCAGTTATTGGTTTCGAGTATCAGACTTGCGAAAATTTTGATGGTTTCTCAACCATTCCTTAAAATCAAACCCCCATATCTCGCGAACGGATTGCCAAACACGAGAAGTTCCTGTTGGATCTGAAAGCAGAAAGTCGTCCGATTACAACGGTATATGTATTTTTGCCCTAGGCAATAGTAGTTATTGGTTTCGAGTATCAGACTTGCGAAAATTTTGATGGTTTCTCATCCATTCCTTAACTTCAAACTCCCATATCTCGCGAACGGATTGGCGAACTCGAGATATTCCTGTTGCATCTGAAAGTAGAAACGCGCCCGAATACGATGATGTGCGTACTTTTGCCCTAGGCAATAGTAGTTATTGGTTTCGAGTATCAGACTAGCGAAAATTTTGATGGTTTCTCAACGATTCCTTAACTTCAAAGTCCCATATCTCGCGAACGGATTCACGAACACGAGATATTCCTGTTGCATCTGAAAGTAGAAACTCGCACGATTACAATGGTGTGTGTATTTTTGCCCTAGGCAATAGTAGTTATTGGTTTCGAGTATCAGATTTGCGAAAATTTTGATGGTTTCTCAACCATTCCTTAACTTCAAACTGCCATATCTCGCGAACGGATTGACGAACACGAGATATTCCTGTTGCATCTGAAAGCAGAAACTCGCACGATTACAATGGTGTGTGTTCTTTTCCCCTAGGCCATTCCAGTCATTCGTTTCTAGCATCAGACTTGCGAAAATTTTCATGGTTTCTCAACCATTCTTTAACTTCAAACTCCCATATCTCGCGAACGGATTGACGAACTCGGGAAATTCCTGTTGCATCTGAAAGTAGAAACTCGCCCGATTACAATGGTGTGTGTACTTTTCCCCTAGGCCATTCCAGTTATTGGTTTCGAGTATCAGACTTGCGAAAATTTTGATGGTTTCTCAACCATTCCTTAACTTCAAACTCCCATATCTCACGAACGGATTGACGAACTCGAGAAATTCCTGTTGCATCTGAAAGTAGAAACTCGCCCGATTACAATGGTGTGTGTACTTTTCCCCTAGGCCATTCCAGTTATTGGTTTCGAGTATCAGACTTGCGAAAATTTTGATGGTTTCTCAACCATTCCTTAACTTCAAACTCCCATATCTCACGAACGGATTGACGAACTCGAGAAATTCCTGTTGCATCTGAAAGTAGAAACTCGCCCGATTACAATGGTGTGTGTACTTTTCCCCTAGGCCATTCCAGTTATTGGTTTCGAGTATCAGACTTGCGAAAATTTTGATGGTTTCTCAACCATTCCTTAACTTCAAACTCCCATATCTCGCGAACGGATTGACGAACTCGAGAAATTCCAGTTGCATCTGAAAGTAGAAACGCGCCCGAATACGATGGTGTGCGTACTTTTGCCCTAGGCAATAGTAGTTATTGGTTTCGAGTATCAGACTAGCGAAAATTTTGATGGTTTCTCAACGACTCCTTAACTTCAAAGTCCCGTATCTCGCGAACGGATTGACGAACACGAGATATTCCTGTTGCATCTGAAAGTAGAAACTCGCACGATTACAATGGTGTGTGTATTTTTGCCCTAGGCAATAGTAGTTATTGGTTTCGAGTATCAGATTTGCGAAAATTTTGATGGTTTCTCAACCATTCCTTAACTTCAAACTGCCATATCTCGCGAACGGATTGACGAACACGAGATATTCCTGTTGCATCTGAATGTAGAAACTCGCCCGATTACAATGGTGTGTGTACTTTTCCCCTAGGCCATTCCAGTTATTGGTTTCGAGTATCAGACTTGCGAAAATTTTGAAGGTTTCTCAACCGTTCTTTAACTTCGAACTCCCATAACTCGCGAACGGATTGACGAACTCGAGATATCACTGTTGCATCTGAAAGCAGAAACTCGCACGATTACAATGGTGTGTGTTCTTTTCCCCTAGGCCATTCCAGTCATTCGTTTCAAGCATCAGACTTGCGAAAATTTTCATGGTTTCTCAACCATTCTTTAACTTCAAACTCCCATATCTCGCGAACGGATTGACGAACTCGGGAAATTCCTGTTGCATCTGAAAGTAGAAACTCGCCCGATTACAATGGTGTGTGTACTTTTCCCCTAGGCCATTCCAGTTATTGGTTTCGAGTATCAGACTTGCGAAAATTTTGATGGTTTCTCAACCATTCCTTAAAATCAAACCCCCATATCTCGCGAACGGATTGCCAAACACGAGAAGTTCCTGTTGGATCTGAAAGCAGAAAGTCGTCCGATTACAACGGTATATGTATTTTTGCCCTAGGCAATAGTAGTTATTGGTTTCGAGTATCAGACTTGCGAAAATTTTGATGGTTTCTCATCCATTCCTTAACTTCAAACTCCCATATCTCGCGAACGGATTGGCGAACTCGAGATATTCCTGTTGCATCTGAAAGTAGAAACGCGCCCGAATACGATGATGTGCGTACTTTTGCCCTAGGCAATAGTAGTTATTGGTTTCGAGTATCAGACTAGCGAAAATTTTGATGGTTTCTCAACGATTCCTTAACTTCAAAGTCCCATATCTCGCGAACGGATTCACGAACACGAGATATTCCTGTTGCATCTGAAAGTAGAAACTCGCACGATTACAATGGTGTGTGTATTTTTGCCCTAGGCAATAGTAGTTATTGGTTTCGAGTATCAGATTTGCGAAAATTTTGATGGTTTCTCAACCATTCCTTAACTTCAAACTGCCATATCTCGCGAACGGATTGACGAACACGAGATATTCCTGTTGCATCTGAAAGCAGAAACTCGCACGATTACAATGGTGTGTGTTCTTTTCCCCTAGGCCATTCCAGTCATTCGTTTCTAGCATCAGACTTGCGAAAATTTTCATGGTTTCTCAACCATTCTTTAACTTCAAACTCCCATATCTCGCGAACGGATTGACGAACTCGGGAAATTCCTGTTGCATCTGAAAGTAGAAACTCGCCCGATTACAATGGTGTGTGTACTTTTCCCCTAGGCCATTCCAGTTATTGGTTTCGAGTATCAGACTTGCGAAAATTTTGATGGTTTCTCAACCATTCCTTAACTTCAAACTCCCATATCTCACGAACGGATTGACGAACTCGAGAAATTCCTGTTGCATCTGAAAGTAGAAACTCGCCCGATTACAATGGTGTGTGTACTTTTCCCCTAGGCCATTCCAGTTATTGGTTTCGAGTATCAGACTTGCGAAAATTTTGATGGTTTCTCAACCATTCCTTAACTTCAAACTCCCATATCTCACGAACGGATTGACGAACTCGAGAAATTCCTGTTGCATCTGAAAGTAGAAACTCGCCCGATTACAATGGTGTGTGTACTTTTCCCCTAGGCCATTCCAGTTATTGGTTTCGAGTATCAGACTTGCGAAAATTTTGATGGTTTCTCAACCATTCCTTAACTTCAAACTCCCATATCTCGCGAACGGATTGACGAACTCGAGAAATTCCAGTTGCATCTGAAAGTAGAAACGCGCCCGAATACGATGGTGTGCGTACTTTTGCCCTAGGCAATAGTAGTTATTGGTTTCGAGTATCAGACTAGCGAAAATTTTGATGGTTTCTCAACGACTCCTTAACTTCAAAGTCCCGTATCTCGCGAACGGATTGACGAACACGAGATATTCCTGTTGCATCTGAAAGTAGAAACTCGCACGATTACAATGGTGTGTGTATTTTTGCCCTAGGCAATAGTAGTTATTGGTTTCGAGTATCAGATTTGCGAAAATTTTGATGGTTTCTCAACCATTCCTTAACTTCAAACTGCCATATCTCGCGAACGGATTGACGAACACGAGATATTCCTGTTGCATCTGAATGTAGAAACTCGCCCGATTACAATGGTGTGTGTACTTTTCCCCTAGGCCATTCCAGTTATTGGTTTCGAGTATCAGACTTGCGAAAATTTTGAAGGTTTCTCAACCGTTCCTTAACTTCGAACTCCCATAACTCGCGAACGGATTGACGAACTCGAGATATCACTGTTGCATCTGAAAGCAGAAACTCGCACGATTACAATGGTGTGTGTTCTTTTCCCCTAGGCCATTCCAGTCATTCGTTTCTAGCATCAGACTTGCGAAAATTTTCATGGTTTCTCAACCATTCTTTAACTTCAAACTCCCATATCTCGCGAACGGATTGACGAACTCGGGAAATTCCTGTTGCATCTGAAAGTAGAAACTCGCCCGATTACAATGGTGTGTGTACTTTTCCCCTAGGCCATTCCAGTTATTGGTTTCGAGTATCAGACTTGCGAAAATTTTGATGGTTTCTCAACCATTCCTTAACTTCAAACTCCCATATCTCACTAACGGATTGACGAACTCGAGAAATTCCTTTTGCATCTGAAAGTAGAAACTCGCCCGATTACAATGGTGTGTGTACTTTTCCCCTAGGCCATTCCAGTTATTGGTTTCGAGTATCAGACTTGCGAAAATTTTGATGGTTTCTCAACCATTCCTTAACTTCAAACTCCCATATCTCGCGAACGGATTGACGAACTCGAGAAATTCCAGTTGCATCTGAAAGTAGAAACTCGCCCGATTACAATGGTGTGTGTACTTTTCCCCTAGGCCATTCCAGTTATTGGTTTCGAGTATCAGACTTGCGAAAATTTTGATGGTTTCTCAACCATTCCTTAAAATCAAACCCCCATATCTCGCGAACGGATTGCCAAACACGAGAAGTTCCTGTTGGATCTGAAAGCAGAAAGTCGTCCGATTACAACGGTATATGTATTTTTGCCCTAGGCAATAGTAGTTATTGGTTTCGAGTATCAGACTTGCGAAAATTTTGATGGTTTCTCAACCATTCCTTAACTTCAAACTCCCATATCTCACTAACGGATTGACGAACTCGAGAAATTCCTTTTGCATCTGAAAGTAGAAACTCGCCCGATTACAATGGTGTGTGTACTTTTCCCCTAGGCCATTCCAGTTATTGGTTTCGAGTATCAGACTTGCGAAAATTTTGATGGTTTCTCAACCATTCCTTAACTTCAAACTCCCATATCTCGCGAACGGATTGACGAACTCGAGAAATTCCAGTTGCATCTGAAAGTAGAAACTCGCCCGATTACAATGGTGTGTGTACTTTTCCCCTAGGCCATTCCAGTTATTGGTTTCTAGCATCAGACTTGCGAAAATTTTCATGGTTTCTCAACCATTCTTTAACTTCAAACTCCCATATCTCGCGAACGGATTGACGAACTCGGGAAATTCCTGTTGCATCTGAAAGTAGAAACTCGCCCGATTACAATGGTGTGTGTACTTTTCCCCTAGGCCATTCCAGTTATTGGTTTCGAGTATCAGACTTGCGAAAATTTTGATGGTTTCTCAACCATTCCTTAACTTCAAACTCCCATATCTCACTAACGGATTGACGAACTCGAGAAATTCCTTTTGCATCTGAAAGTAGAAACTCGCCCGATTACAATGGTGTGTGTACTTTTCCCCTAGGCCATTCCAGTTATTGGTTTCGAGTATCAGACTTGCGAAAATTTTGATGGTTTCTCAACCATTCCTTAACTTCAAACTCCCATATCTCGCGAACGGATTGACGAACTCGAGAAATTCCAGTTGCATCTGAAAGTAGAAACTCGCCCGATTACAATGGTGTGTGTACTTTTCCCCTAGGCCATTCCAGTTATTGGTTTCGAGTATCAGACTTGCGAAAATTTTGATGGTTTCTCAACCATTCCTTAAAATCAAACCCCCATATCTCGCGAACGGATTGCCAAACACGAGAAGTTCCTGTTGGATCTGAAAGCAGAAAGTCGTCCGATTACAACGGTATATGTATTTTTGCCCTAGGCAATAGTAGTTATTGGTTTCGAGTATCAGACTTGCGAAAATTTTGATGGTTTCTCATCCATTCCTTAACTTCAAACTCCCATATCTCGCGAACGGATTGGCGAACTCGAGATATTCCTGTTGCATCTGAAAGTAGAAACGCGCCCGAATACGATGATGTGCGTACTTTTGCCCTAGGCAATAGTAGTTATTGGTTTCGAGTATCAGACTAGCGAAAATTTTGATGGTTTCTCAACGATTCCTTAACTTCAAAGTCCCATATCTCGCGAACGGATTCACGAACACGAGATATTCCTGTTGCATCTGAAAGTAGAAACTCGCACGATTACAATGGTGTGTGTATTTTTGCCCTAGGCAATAGTAGTTATTGGTTTCGAGTATCAGATTTGCGAAAATTTTGATGGTTTCTCAACCATTCCTTAACTTCAAACTGCCATATCTCGCGAACGGATTGACGAACACGAGATATTCCTGTTGCATCTGAAAGCAGAAACTCGCACGATTACAATGGTGTGTGTTCTTTTCCCCTAGGCCATTCCAGTCATTCGTTTCTAGCATCAGACTTGCGAAAATTTTCATGGTTTCTCAACCATTCTTTAACTTCAAACTCCCATATCTCGCGAACGGATTGACGAACTCGGGAAATTCCTGTTGCATCTGAAAGTAGAAACTCGCCCGATTACAATGGTGTGTGTACTTTTCCCCTAGGCCATTCCAGTTATTGGTTTCGAGTATCAGACTTGCGAAAATTTTGATGGTTTCTCAACCATTCCTTAACTTCAAACTCCCATATCTCACGAACGGATTGACGAACTCGAGAAATTCCTGTTGCATCTGAAAGTAGAAACTCGCCCGATTACAATGGTGTGTGTACTTTTCCCCTAGGCCATTCCAGTTATTGGTTTCGAGTATCAGACTTGCGAAAATTTTGATGGTTTCTCAACCATTCCTTAACTTCAAACTCCCATATCTCACGAACGGAATGACGAACTCGAGAAATTCCTGTTGCATCTGAAAGTAGAAACTCGCCCGATTACAATGGTGTGTGTACTTTTCCCCTAGGCCATTCCAGTTATTGGTTTCGAGTATCAGACTTGCGAAAATTTTGATGGTTTCTCAACCATTCCTTAACTTCAAACTCCCATATCTCGCGAACGGATTGACGAACTCGAGAAATTCCAGTTGCATCTGAAAGTAGAAACGCGCCCGAATACGATGGTGTGCGTACTTTTGCCCTAGGCAATAGTAGTTATTGGTTTCGAGTATCAGACTAGCGAAAATTTTGATGGTTTCTCAACGACTCCTTAACTTCAAAGTCCCGTAACTCGCGAACGGATTGACGAACACGAGATATTCCTGTTGCATCTGAAAGTAGAAACTCGCACGATTACAATGGTGTGTGTATTTTTGCCCTAGGCAATAGTAGTTATTGGTTTCGAGTATCAGATTTGCGAAAATTTTGATGGTTTCTCAACCATTCCTTAACTTCAAACTGCCATATCTCGCGAACGGATTGACGAACACGAGATATTCCTGTTGCATCTGAATGTAGAAACTCGCCCGATTACAATGGCGTGTGTACTTTTCCCCTAGGCCATTCCAGTTATTGGTTTCGAGTATCAGACTTGCGAAAATTTTGAAGGTTTCTCAACCGTTCCTTAACTTCGAACTCCCATAACTCGCGAACGGATTGACGAACTCGAGATATCACTGTTGCATCTGAAAGCAGAAACTCGCACGATTACAATGGTGTGTGTTCTTTTCCCCTAGGCCATTCCAGTCATTCGTTTCTAGCATCAGACTTGCGAAAATTATCATGGTTTCTCAACCATTCTTTAACTTCAAACTCCCATATCTCGCGAACGGATTGACGAACTCGGGAAATTCCTGTTGCATCTGAAAGTAGAAACTCGCCCGATTACAATGGTGTGTGTACTTTTCCCCTAGGCCATTCCAGTTATTGGTTTCGAGTATCAGACTTGCGAAAATTTTGATGGTTTCTCAACCATTCCTTAACTTCAAACTCCCATATCTCACGAACGGATTGACGAACTCGAGAAATTCCTGTTGCATCTGAAAGTAGAAACTCGCCCGATTACAATGGTGTGTGTACTTTTCCCCTAGGCCATTCCAGTTATTGGTTTCGAGTATCAGACTTGCGAAAATTTTGATGGTTTCTCAACCATTCCTTAACTTCAAACTCCCATATCTCGCGAACGGATTGACGAACTCGAGAAATTCCAGTTGCATCTGAAAGTAGAAACTCGCCCGATTACAATGGTGTGTGTACTTTTCCCCTAGGCCATTCCAGTTATTGGTTTCGAGTATCAGACTTGCGAAAATTTTGATGGTTTCTCAACCATTCCTTAAAATCAAACCCCCATATCTCGCGAACGGATTGACGAACACGAGATATTCCTGTTGCATCTGAAAGCAGAAACTCGCACGATTACAATGGTGTGTGTTCTTTTCCCCTAGGCCATTCCAGTCATTCGTTTCTAGCATCAGACTTGCGAAAATTTTCATGGTTTCTCAACCATTCTTTAACTTCAAACTCCCATATCTCGCGAACGGATTGACGAACTCGGGAAATTCCTGTTGCATCTGAAAGTAGAAACTCGCCCGATTACAATGGTGTGTGTACTTTTCCCCTAGGCCATTCCAGTTATTGGTTTCGAGTATCAGACTTGCGAAAATTTTGATGGTTTCTCAACCATTCCTTAACTTCAAACTCCCATATCTCACGAACGGATTGACGAACTCGAGAAATTCCTGTTGCATCTGAAAGTAGAAACTCGCCCGATTACAATGGTGTGTGTACTTTTCCCCTAGGCCATTCCAGTTATTGGTTTCGAGTATCAGACTTGCGAAAATTTTGATGGTTTCTCAACCATTCCTTAACTTCAAACTCCCATATCTCACGAACGGATTGACGAACTCGAGAAATTCCTGTTGCATCTGAAAGTAGAAACTCGCCCGATTACAATGGTGTGTGTACTTTTCCCCTAGGCCATTCCAGTTATTGGTTTCGAGTATCAGACTTGCGAAAATTTTGATGGTTTCTCAACCATTCCTTAACTTCAAACTCCCATATCTCGCGAACGGATTGACGAACTCGAGAAATTCCAGTTTCATCTGAAAGTAGAAACTCGCCCGATTACAATGGTGTGTGTACTTTTCCCCTAGGCCATTCCAGTTATTGGTTTCGAGTATCAGACTTGCGAAAATTTTGATGGTTTCTCAACCATTCCTTAACTTCAAACTCCCATATCTCACGAACGGATTGACGAACTCGAGAAATTCCTGTTGCATCTGAAAGTAGAAACTCGCCCGATTACAATGGTGTGTGTACTTTTCCCCTAGGCCATTCCAGTTATTGGTTTCGAGTATCAGACTTGCGAAAATTTTGATGGTTTCTGAACCATTCCTTAACTTCAAACTCCCATATCTCGCGAACGGATTGACGAACTCGAGAAATTCCAGTTGCATCTGAAAGTAGAAACTCGCCCGATTACAATGGTGTGTGTACTTTTCCCCTAGGCCATTCCAGTTATTGGTTTCGAGTATCAGACTTGCGAAAATTTTGATGGTTTCTCAACCATTCCTTAAAATCAAACCCCCATATCTCGCGAACGGATTGACGAACACGAGATATTCCTGTTGCATCTGAAAGCAGAAACTCGCACGATTACAATGGTGTGTGTTCTTTTCCCCTAGGCCATTCCAGTCATTCGTTTCTAGCATCAGACTTGCGAAAATTTTCATGGTTTCTCAACCATTCTTTAACTTCAAACTCCCATATCTCGCGAACGGATTGACGAACTCGGGAAATTCCTGTTGCATCTGAAAGTAGAAACTCGCCCGATTACAATGGTGTGTGTACTTTTCCCCTAGGCCATTCCAGTTATTGGTTTCGAGTATCAGACTTGCGAAAATTTTGATGGTTTCTCAACCATTCCTTAACTTCAAACTCCCATATCTCACGAACGGATTGACGAACTCGAGAAATTCCTGTTGCATCTGAAAGTAGAAACTCGCCCGATTACAATGGTGTGTGTACTTTTCCCCTAGGCCATTCCAGTTATTGGTTTCGAGTATCAGACTTGCGAAAATTTTGATGGTTTCTCAACCATTCCTTAACTTCAAACTCCCATATCTCACGAACGGATTGACGAACTCGAGAAATTCCTGTTGCATCTGAAAGTAGAAACTCGCCCGATTACAATGGTGTGTGTACTTTTCCCCTAGGCCATTCCAGTTATTGGTTTCGAGTATCAGACTTGCGAAAATTTTGATGGTTTCTCAACCATTCCTTAACTTCAAACTCCCATATCTCGCGAACGGATTGACGAACTCGAGAAATTCCAGTTTCATCTGAAAGTAGAAACTCGCCCGATTACAATGGTGTGTGTACTTTTCCCCTAGGCCATTCCAGTTATTGATTTCGAGTATCAGACTTGCGAAAATTTTGATGGTTTCTCAACCATTCCTTAAAATCAAACCCCCATATCTCGCGAACGGATTGCCAAACACGAGAAGTTCCTGTTGGATCTGAAAGCAGAAAGTCGTCCGATTACAACGGTATATGTATTTTTGCCCTAGGCAATAGTAGTTATTGGTTTCGAGTATCAGACTTGCGAAAATTTTGATGGTTTCTCATCCATTCCTTAACTTCAAACTCCCATATCTCGCGAACGGATTGGCGAACTCGAGATATTCCTGTTGCATCTGAAAGTAGAAACGCGCCCGAATACGATGGTGTGCGTACTTTTGCCCTAGGCAATAGTAGTTATTGGTTTCGAGTATCAGACTAGCGAAAATTTTGATGGTTTCTCAACGATTCCTTAACTTCAAAGTCCCATATCTCGCGAACGGATTGACGAACACGAGATATTCCTGTTGCATCTGAAAGTAGAAACTCGCACGATTACAATGGTGTGTGTATTTTTGTCCTAGGCAATAGTAGTTATTGGTTTCGAGTATCAGATTTGCGAAAATTTTGATGGTTTCTCAACCATTCCTTAACTTCAAACTGCTATATCTCGCGAACGGATTGACGAACACGAGATATTCCTGTTGCATCTGAATGTAGAAACTCGCCCGATTACAATGGTGTGTGTACTTTTCCCCTAGGCCATTCCAGTTATTGGTTTCGAGTATCAGACTTGCGAAAATTTTGAAGGTTTCTCAACCGTTCCTTAACTTCAAACTCCCATAACTCGCGAACGGATTGACGAACTCGAGATATTCCTGTTGCATCTGAAAGCAGAAACTCGTACGATTACAATGGTGTGTGTACTTTTCCCCTAGGCCATTCCAGTTATTGGTTTCGAGTATCAGACTTGCGAAAATTTTGATGGTTTCTCAACCATTCCTTAAAATCAAACCCCCATATCTCGCGAACGGATTGCCAAACACGAGAAGTTCCTGTTGGATCTGGAAGCAGAAAGTCGCCCTTTACAACAGTATGTGTATTTTTGCCCTAGGCAATAGTAGTTATTGATTTCGAGTATCAGACTTGCGAAAATTTTGATGGTATCTCAACGACTCCTTAACTTCAAACTCCCATATCTCACGAACGGATTGACGAACTCGAGAAATTCCAGTTGCATCTGAAAGTAGAAACTCGCCCGATTACAATGGTGTGTGTACTTTTCCCCTAGGCCATTCCAGTTATTGGTTTCGAGTATCAGACTTGCGAAAATTTTGATGGTTTCTCAACCATTCCTTAAAATCAAACCCCCATATCTCGCGAACGGATTGCCAAACACGAGAAGTTCCTGTTGGATCTGAAAGCAGAAAGTCGTCCGATTACAACGGTATATGTATTTTTGCCCTAGGCAATAGTAGTTATTGGTTTCGAGTATCAGACTTGCGAAAATTTTGATGGTTTCTCATGCATTCTTTAACTTCAAACTCCCATATCTCGCGAACGGATTGGCGAACTCGAGATATTCCTGTTGCATCTGAAAGTAGAAACGCGCCCGAATACGATGGTGTGCGTACTTTTGCCCTAGGCAATAGTAGTTATTGGTTTCGAGTATCAGACTAGCGAAAATTTTGATGGTTTCTCAACAATTCCTTAACTTCAAAGTCCCATATCTCGCGAACGGATTGACGAACACGAGATATTCCTGTTGCATCTGAAAGTAGAAACTCGCACGATTACAATGGTGTGTGTATTTTTGCCCTAGGCAATAGTAGTTATTGGTTTCGAGTATCAGATTTGCGAAAATTTTGATGGTTTCTCAACCATTCCTTAACTTCAAACTGCCATATCTCGCGAACGGATTGACGAACACGAGATATTCCTGTTGCATCTGAATGTAGAAACTCGCCCGATTACAATGGTGTGTGTACTTTTCCCCTAGGCCATTCCAGTTATTGGTTTCGAGTATCAGACTTGCGAAAATTTTGAAGGTTTCTCAACCGTTCCTTAACTTCAAACTCCCATAACTCGCGAACGGATTGACGAACTCGAGATATTCCTGTTGCATCTGAAAGCAGAAACTCGCACGATTACAATGGTGTGTGTTCTTTTCCCCTAGGCCATTCCAGTCATTCGTTTCTAGCATCAGACTTGCGAAAATTTTCATGGTTTCTCAACCATTCTTTAACTTCAAACTCCCATATCTCGCGAACGGATTGACGAACTCGAAAAATTCCTGTTGCATCTGAAAGCAGAAACTCGCCCGAATACAATGGTTTGTGTTCTTCTCCCCTAGGCGATTCCGGTTATTGGTTTCTAGTAACAGACTTTCGAAAATTTTGATGGTTTCTCAACCACCTCTTAGCTCCAATCTCGGATATTTCGCTGGGATTGACGAATCCGAAAAATTTCTGTTGCATCTGAAAGTAGAAGCTCTCCCGATTACAACGGTATGTGTATTTTTCCGCTAGGCCATTGTAGATATTGGTTCCGAGTATCAGACTTGCGAAAATTTTGATGGTTTCTCAACCATTCGTTAACTTCAAAGTCCCATATCTCGCGAACGGATTGGCGAACTCGAGATATTCCTGTTGCATCTGAAAGTAGAAACGCGCCCGAATACTCTGGTGTGCCTACTTTTCCCCTAGGCCATTCCAGTTATTGGTTTCGAGTATCAGACTTGCGAAAATTTTGATGGTTTCTCAACCATTCCTTAACTTCAAACTCCCATATCTCGCGAACGGGTTGACGAACTCTAGAAATTCCAGTTGCATCTGGAAGCAGATAGTCGCCCGATTACAATGGTGTGTGTACTTTTCCCCTAGGCCATTCCAGTTATTGGTTTCGAGTATCAGACTTGCGAAAATTTTGATGGTTTCTCAACCGTTCCTTAACTTCAAACTCCCATAACTCGCGAACGGATTGACGAACTCGAGATATTCCTGTTGCATCTGAAACTAGAAACTCGCCCGATTACAATGGTGTGTGTACTTTTCCCCTAGGCCATTCCAGTTATTGGTTTCGAGTATCAGACTTGCGAAAATTTTGATGGTTTCTCAACCATTCCTTAACTTCAAACTCCCATATCTCGCGAACGGATTGACGAACACGAGATACTCCTGTTGCATCTGAAAGTAGAAACTCGCCCGATTACAATGGTGTTTGTATTTTTGCCCTAGGCAATAGTAGTTATTGGTTTCGAGTATCAGACTTGCGAAAATTTTGATGGTTTCTCAACCATTCCTTAACTTCAAACTCCCATATCTCGCGAACGGATTGGCGAACTCGAGATATTCCTGTTGCATCTGAAATTAGAAACGCGCCCGAATACTATGGTGTGCGTACTTTTCCCTAGGCAATAGTAGTTATTGGTTTCGAGTAACAGACTAGCGAAAATTTTGATGGTTTCTCAACGATTCCTTAACTTCAAACTCCCATATCTCACGAACGGATTGACGAACTCGAGAAATTCCTGTTGCATCTGAAAGTAGAAACTCGCCCGATTACAATGGTGTGTGTACTTTTCCCCTAGGCCATTCCAGTTATTGGTTTCGAGTATCAGACTTGCGAAAATTTTGATGGTTTCTCAACCATTCCTTAACTTCAAACTCCCATATCTCGCGAACGGGTTGACGAACTCTAGAAATTCCAGTTGCATCTGGAAGCAGATAGTCGCCCGATTACAATGGTGTGTGTACTTTTCCCCTAGGCCATTCCAGTTATTGGTTTCGAGTATCAGACTTGCGAAAATTTTGATGGTTTCTCAACCGTTCCTTAACTTCAAACTCCCATAACTCGCGAACGGATTGACGAACTCGAGATATTCCTGTTGCATCTGAAACTAGAAACTCGCCCGATTACAATGGTGTGTGTACTTTTCCCCTAGGCCATTCCAGTTATTGGTTTCGAGTATCAGACTTGCGAAAATTTTGATGGTTTCTCAACCATTCCTTAACTTCAAACTCCCATATCTCGCGAACGGATTGACGAACACGAGATACTCCTGTTGCATCTGAAAGTAGAAACACGCCCGATTACAATGGTGTTTGTATTTTTGCCCTAGGCAATAGTAGTTATTGGTTTCGAGTATCAGACTTGCGAAAATTTTGATGGTTTCTCAACCATTCCTTAACTTCAAACTCCCATATCTCGCGAACGGATTGGCGAACTCGAGATATTCCTGTTGCATCTGAAATTAGAAACGCGCCCGAATACTATGGTGTGCGTACTTTTCCCCTAGGCCATTCCATTTATTGGTTTCGAGTATCAGACTTGCGAAAATTTTGATGGTTTCTCAACCGTTCCTTAACTTCAAACTCCCATATCTCACGAACGGATTGACGAACTCGAAAAATTCCTGTTGCATCTGAAAGTAGAAACTCGCCCGATTACAATGGTGTGTGTATTTTTGCCCTAGGCCATTCCGGTTATTGGTTTCGAGTATCAGACTTGCGAAAATTTTGATCGTTTCTCAACCATTCCTTAACTTCAAATTCCATATCTCGCGAACGGATTGACTAACACGAGATATTCCTGTTGGATCTGAAAGCAGAAAGTCGTCCGATTACAACGGTATATGTATTTTTGCCCTAGGCAATAGTAGTTATTGGTTTCGGGTATCAGACTTGCGAAAATTTTGATGGTTCCTCAACCATTCCTTAACTTCAAACTCCCATATCTCGCGAACGGATTGGCGAACTCGAGATATTCCTGTTGCATCTGAAAGTAGAAACGCGCCCGAATACTATGGTGTGCGTACTTTTCCCTAGGCAATAGTAGTTATTGGTTTCGAGTATCAGACTAGCGAAAATTTTGATGGTTTCTCAACGATTCCTTAACTTCAAACTCCCATATCTCACGAACAGATTGACGAACTCGAGAAATTCCTGTTGCATCTGAAAGTAGAAACTCGCCCGATTACAGTGGTGTGTGTATTTTTGCCCTAGGCCATTCCAGTTATTGGTTTCGAGTATCAGACTTGCGAAAATTTTAATGGTTTCTCAACCATTCCTTAACTTCAAACTCCCATATCTCGCGAACGGATTGACGAACACGAGATATTCCTGTTGGATCTGAAAGCAGAAAGTCGTCCGATTACAACGGTATATGTATTTTTGCCCTAGGCAATAGTAGTTATTGGTTTCGGGTATCAGACTTGCGAAAATTTTGATGGTTTCTCAACCATTCCTTAACTTCAAACTCCCATATCTCGCGAACGGATTGACGAACACGAGATACTCCTGTTGCATCTGAAAGTAGAAACTCGCCCGATTACAATGGTGTGTGTATTTTTGCCCTAGGAAATTGTAGTTATTGGTTTCGAGTATCAGACTTGCGAAGATTTTGATGGTTTCTCAACCATTCCTTAACTTCAAACTCCCATATCTCGCGAACGGATTGACGAACTCGAGAAATTCCCGTTGCATCTGAAAATAGAAACTCGCCCGATTACAATGGTGTGCGTACTTTTCCCCTAGGCCATTCCTGTTATTGGTTTCGAGTATCAGACTTGCGAAAATTTTGATGGTTTCTCAACCATTCCTTAACTTCAAACTCCCATATCTCGCGAACGGATTGACGAACTCGAGAAATTCCTGTTGCATCTGAAAGTAGAAACTCGCCCGATTACAATGGTGTGTGTACTTTTCCCCTAGGCCATTCCAGTTATTGGTTTCGAGTATCAGACTTGCGAAAATTTTGATGGTTTCTCAACCATTCCTTAACTTCAAACTCCCATATCTCGCGAACGGATTGACGAACACGAGATACTCCTGTTGCATCTGAAAGTAGAAACTCGCCCGATTACAATGGTGTTTGTATTTTTGCCCTAGGCAATAGTAGTTATTGGTTTCGAGTATCAGACTTGCGAAAATTTTGATGGTTTCTCAACCATTCCTTAACTTCAAACTCCCATATCTCGCGAACGGATTGGCGAACTCGAGATATTCCTGTTGCATCTGAAATTAGAAACGCGCCCGAATACTATGGTGTGCGTACTTTTCCCTAGGCAATAGTAGTTATTGGTTTCGAGTAACAGACTAGCGAAAATTTTGATGGTTTCTCAACGATTCCTTAACTTCAAACTCCCATATCTCACGAACGGATTGACGAACTCGAGAAATTCCTGTTGCATCTGAAAGTAGAAACTCGCCCGATTACAATGGTGTGTGTACTTTTCCCCTAGGCCATTCCAGTTATTGGTTTCGAGTATCAGACTTGCGAAAATTTTGATGGTTTCTCAACCATTCCTTAACTTCAAACTCCCATATCTCGCGAACGGATTGACGAACACGAGATACTCCTGTTGCATCTGAAAGTAGAAACACGCCCGATTACAATGGTGTTTGTATTTTTGCCCTAGGCAATAGTAGTTATTGGTTTCGAGTATCAGACTTGCGAAAATTTTGATGGTTTCTCAACCATTCCTTAACTTCAAACTCCCATATCTCGCGAACGGATTGGCGAACTCGAGATATTCCTGTTGCATCTGAAATTAGAAACGCGCCCGAATACTATGGTGTGCGTACTTTTCCCCTAGGCCATTCCATTTATTGGTTTCGAGTATCAGACTTGCGAAAATTTTGATGGTTTCTCAACCGTTCCTTAACTTCAAACTCCCATATCTCACGAACGGATTGACGAACTCGAAAAATTCCTGTTGCATCTGAAAGTAGAAACTCGCCCGATTACAATGTTGTGTGTATTTTTGCCCTAGGCCATTCCGGTTATTGGTTTCGAGTATCAGACTTGCGAAAATTTTGATCGTTTCTCAACCATTCCTTAACTTCAAATTCCATATCTCGCGAACGGATTGACTAACACGAGATATTCCTGTTGGATCTGAAAGCAGAAAGTCGTCCGATTACAACGGTATATGTATTTTTGCCCTAGGCAATAGTAGTTATTGGTTTCGGGTATCAGACTTGCGAAAATTTTGATGGTTCCTCAACCATTCCTTAACTTCAAACTCCCATATCTCGCGAACGGATTGGCGAACTCGAGATATTCCTGTTGCATCTGAAAGTAGAAACGCGCCCGAATACTATGGTGTGCGTACTTTTCCCTAGGCAATAGTAGTTATTGGTTTCGAGTATCAGACTAGCGAAAATTTTGATGGTTTCTCAACGATTCCTTAACTTCAAACTCCCATATCTCACGAACAGATTGACGAACTCGAGAAATTCCTGTTGCATCTGAAAGTAGAAACTCGCCCGATTACAGTGGTGTGTGTATTTTTGCCCTAGGCCATTCCAGTTATTGGTTTCGAGTATCAGACTTGCGAAAATTTTAATGGTTTCTCAACCATTCCTTAACTTCAAACTCCCATATCTCGCGAACGGATTGACGAACACGAGATATTCCTGTTGGATCTGAAAGCAGAAAGTCGTCCGATTACAACGGTATATGTATTTTTGCCCTAGGCAATAGTAGTTATTGGTTTCGGGTATCAGACTTGCGAAAATTTTGATGGTTTCTCAACCATTCCTTAACTTCAAACTCCCATATCTCGCGAACGGATTGACGAACACGAGATACTCCTGTTGCATCTGAAAGTAGAAACTCGCCCGATTACAATGGTGTGTGTATTTTTGCCCTAGGAAATTGTAGTTATTGGTTTCGAGTATCAGACTTGCGAAGATTTTGATGGTTTCTCAACCATTCCTTAACTTCAAACTCCCATATCTCGCGAACGGATTGACGAACTCGAGAAATTCCCGTTGCATCTGAAAATAGAAACTCGCCCAATTACAATGGTGTGCGTACTTTTCCCCTAGGCCATTCCTGTTATTGGTTTCGAGTATCAGACTTGCGAAAATTTTGATGGTTTCTCAACCATTCCTTAACTTCAAACTCCCATATCTCGCGAACGGATTGACGAACTCGAGAAATTCCTGTTGCATCTGAAAGTAGAAACTCGCCCGATTACAATGGTGTGTGTACTTTTCCCCTAGGCCATTCCAGTTGTTGGTTTCGAGTATCAGACTTGCGAAAATTTTGATGGTTTCTCTACCATTCCTTAACTTCAAACTCCCATATCTCGCGAACGGATTGGCGAACTCGAGATATTCCTGTTGCATCTGAAAGTAGAAACTCGCCCGATTACAATGGTGTTTGTATTTTTGCCCTAGGCAATAGTAGTTATTGGTTTCGAGTATCAGACTTGCGAAAATTTTGATGGTTTCTCAACCATTCCTTAACTTCAAACTCCCATATCTCGCGAACGGATTGGCGAACTCGAGATATTCCTGTTGCATCTGAAATTAGAAACGCGCCCGAATACTATGGTGTGCGTACTTTTCCCTAGGCAATAGTAGTTATTGGTTTCGAGTAACAGACTAGCGAAAATTTTGATGGTTTCTCAACGATTCCTTAACTTCAAACTCCCATATCTCACGAACGGATTGACGAACTCGAGAAATTCCTGTTGCATCTGAAAGTAGAAACTCGCCCGATTACAATGGTGTGTGTACTTTTCCCCTAGGCCATTCCAGTTATTGGTTTCGAGTATCAGACTTGCGAAAATTTTGATGGTTTCTCAACCATTCCTTAACTTCAAACTCCCATATCTCGCGAACGGATTGGCGAACTCGAGATATTCCTGTTGCATCTGAAAGTAGAAACGCGCCCGAATACTATGGTGTGCGTACTTTTCCCTAGGCAATAGTAGTTATTGGTTTCGAGTATCAGACTTGCGAAAATTTTGATGGTTTCTCAACCGTTCCTTAACTTCAAACTCCCATAACTCGCGAACGGATTGACGAACTCGAGATATTCCTGTTGCATCTGAAACTAGAAACTCGCCCGATTACAATGGTGCGTGTACTTTTCCCCTAGGCCATTCCAGTTATTGGTTTCGAGTATCAGACTTGCGAAAATTTTGATGGTTTCTCAACCATTCCTTAACTTCAAACTCCCATATCTCGCGAACGGATTGACGAACACGAGATACTCCTGTTGCATCTGAAAGTAGAAACTCGCCCGATTACAATGGTGTTTGTATTTTTGCCCTAGGCAATAGTAGTTATTGGTTTCGAGTATCAGACTTGCGAAAATTTTGATGGTTTCTCAACCATTCCTTAACTTCAAACTCCCATATCTCGCGAACGGATTGGCGAACTCGAGATATTCCTGTTGCATCTGAAATTAGAAACGCGCCCGAATACTATGGTGTGCGTACTTTTCCCCTAGGCCATTCCATTTATTGGTTTCGAGTATCAGACTTGCGAAAATTTTGATGGTTTCTCAACCGTTCCTTAACTTCAAACTCCCATATCTCACGAACGGATTGACGAACTCGAAAAATTCCTGTTGCATCTGAAAGTAGAAACTCGCCCGATTACAATGGTGTGTGTATTTTTGCCCTAGGCCATTCCGGTTATTGGTTTCGAGTATCAGACTTGCGAAAATTTTGATCGTTTCTCAACCATTCCTTAACTTCAAATTCCATATCTCGCGAACGGATTGACTAACACGAGATATTCCTGTTGGATCTGAAAGCAGAAAGTCGTCCGATTACAACGGTATATGTATTTTTGCCCTAGGCAATAGTAGTTATTGGTTTCGGGTATCAGACTTGCGAAAATTTTGATGGTTCCTCAACCATTCCTTAACTTCAAACTCCCATATCTCGCGAACGGATTGGCGAACTCGAGATATTCCTGTTGCATCTGAAAGTAGAAACGCGCCCGAATACTATGGTGTGCGTACTTTTCCCTAGGCAATAGTAGTTATTGGTTTCGAGTATCAGACTAGCGAAAATTTTGATGGTTTCTCAACGATTCCTTAACTTCAAACTCCCATATCTCACGAACAGATTGACGAACTCGAGAAATTCCTGTTGCATCTGAAAGTAGAAACTCGCCCGATTACAGTGGTGTGTGTATTTTTGCCCTAGGCCATTCCAGTTATTGGTTTCGAGTATCAGACTTGCGAAAATTTTAATGGTTTCTCAACCATTCCTTAACTTCAAACTCCCATATCTCGCGAACGGATTGACGAACACGAGATATTCCTGTTGGATCTGAAAGCAGAAAGTCGTCCGATTACAACGGTATATGTATTTTTGCCCTAGGCAATAGTAGTTATTGGTTTCGGGTATCAGACTTGCGAAAATTTTGATGGTTTCTCAACCATTCCTTAACTTCAAACTCCCATATCTCGCGAACGGATTGACGAACACGAGATACTCCTGTTGCATCTGAAAGTAGAAACTCGCCCGATTACAATGGTGTGTGTATTTTTGCCCTAGGAAATTGTAGTTATTGGTTTCGAGTATCAGACTTGCGAAGATTTTGATGGTTTCTCAACCATTCCTTAACTTCAAACTCCCATATCTCGCGAACGGATTGACGAACTCGAGAAATTCCCGTTGCATCTGAAAATAGAAACTCGCCCGATTACAATGGTGTGCGTACTTTTCCCCTAGGCCATTCCTGTTATTGGTTTCGAGTATCAGACTTGCGAAAATTTTGATGGTTTCTCAACCATTCCTTAACTTCAAACTCCCATATCTCGCGAACGGATTGACGAACTCGAGAAATTCCTGTTGCATCTGAAAGTAGAAACTCGCCCGATTACAATGGTGTGTGTACTTTTCCCCTAGGCCATTCCAGTTGTTGGTTTCGAGTATCAGACTTGCGAAAATTTTGATGGTTTCTCTACCATTCCTTAACTTCAAACTCCCATATCTCGCGAACGGATTGGCGAACTCGAGATATTCCTGTTGCATCTGAAAGTAGAAACGCGCCCGAATACTATGGTGTGCGTACTTTTCCCTAGGCAATAGTAGTTATTGGTTTCGAGTATCAGACTAGCGAAAATTTTGATGGTTTCTCAACGATTCCTTAACTTCAAACTCCCATATCTCACGAACAGATTGACGAACTCGAGAAATTCCTGTTGCATCTGAAAGTAGAAACTCGCCCGATTACAGTGGTGTGTGTATTTTTGCCCTAGGCCATTCCAGTTATTGGTTTCGAGTATCAGACTTGCGAAAATTTTGATGGTTTCTCATCCATTCCTTAACTTCAAACACCCATATCTGGCGAACAGATTTACGAACTCGAGAAATTCCTGTTGCATCTGAAAGCAGAAACTCGCGCGATTACAACGGTATGTGTATTTTTGCCCTAGGCAATAGTAGTTATTGGTTTCGAGTATCAGACTTGCGAAAATTTTGATGGTTTCTCAACCATTCATTAACTTCAAACTCCCATATCTCGCGAACGGATTGACGAACACGAGATATTCCTGTTGCATCTGAATGTAGAAACTCGCACGATTACAATGGTGTGTGTATTTTTGCCCTAGGCAATAGTAGTTATTGGTTTCGAGTATCAGACTTGCGAAGATTTTGATGGTTTCTCAACTATTCCTTAACCTCAAACTCCCATATCTCGCGAACGGATTGCCACACACGAGAAATTCCTGTTGGATCTGAAAGCAGAAAGTCGTCCGATTACAACGGTATATGTATTTTTGCCTTAGGCAATAGTAGATATTGGTTTCGAGTATCAGACTTGCGAAAATTTTGATGGTTTCTCTACCATTCCTTAACTTCAAACTACCATATCTCGAGAACGGACTGACGAACACGAGATATTCCTGTTGCATCTGAAAGTAGAAACTCGCCCGATTACAACGGTATATGTATTTTTGCCCTGGGCCATAGTAGTTATTGGTTTCGAGTATCAGACTTGCGAAAATTTTGATGGTTTCTCAACCATTCATTAACTTCAAACTCCCATATCTCGCGAACGGATTGACGAACACGAGATATTCCTGTTGCATCTGAAAGTAGAAACTCGCCCGATTACAATGGTGTGTGTACTTTTGCCCTAGGCAATAGTAGTTATTGGTTCCGAGTATCAGACTTGCGAAAATTTTGATGGTTCCTCAACCATTCCTTAACTTCAAACTCCCATATCTCGCGAACGGATTGGCGAACTCGAGATATTCCTGTTGCATCTGAAAGTAGAAACGCGCCCGAATAGTATGGTGTGCGTACTTTTCCCCTAGGCAATAGTAGTTATTGGTTTCGAGTATCAGACTAGCGAAAATTTTGATGGTTTCTCAACGATTCCTTAACTTCAAACTCCCATATCTCACGAACGGATTGACGAACTCGAGAAATTCCTGTTGCATCTGAAAGTAGAAACTCGCCCGATTACAATGGTGTATGTACTTTTCCCCCAGGCCATTCCAGTTATTGGTTTCGAGTATCAGACATGCGAAAATTTTGAAGGTTTCTCAACCGTTCCTTAACTTCAAACTCCCATAACTCGCGAACGGATTGACGAACTCGAGATATTCCTGTTGCATCTGAAACTAGAAACTCGCCCGATTACAATGGTGTGTGTAGTTTTCCCCTAGGCCATTCCAGTTATTGGTTTCGAGTATCAGACTCGCGAAAATTTTGATGGTTTCCCAACCAATCCTTAACTTCAAACTCCCATATCTCGCGAACGGGTTGACGAACTCTAGAAATTCCAGTTGCATCTGGAAGCAGAAAGTCGCCCGATTACAACAGTATGTGTATTTTTGCCCTAGGCAATAGTAGTTATTGGTTCCGAGTATCTGACTTGCGAAAATTTTGATGGTTCCTCAACCATTCCTTAACATGAAACCCCCATATCTCGCGAACGGATTGTCAAACACGAGAAATTCCTGTTGGATCTGAAAGCAGAAAGTCGTCCGATTACAACGGTATATGTATTTTTGTCCTAGGCAATAGTAGTTATTGTTTTCGAGTATCAGACTTGCGAAAATTTTGATGGTTTCTCAACCATTCCTTAACTTCAAACTCCCATATCTCGCGAACGGATTGACGAACACGAGATATTCCTGTTGCATCTGAAAGTAGATGCTCGCCCGATTACAATGGTGAGTGTATTTTTACCCTAGGCAATAGTAGTTATTGGTTTCGAGTATCAGACTTGCGAAAATTTTGATGGTTTCTCTACCATTCCTTAACTTCAAACTACCATATCTCGAGAACGGATTGACGAACACTAGATATTCCTGTTGCATCTGAAAGTAGAAACTCGCCCGATTACAACGGTATATGTATTTTTGCCCTGGGCCATAGTAGTTATTGGTTTCGAGTATCAGACTTGCGAAAATTTTGATGGTTTCTCAACCATTCATTAACTTCAAACTCCCATATCTCGCGAACGGATTGACGAACACGAGATATTCCTGTTGCATCTGAAAGTAGAAACTCGCCCGATTACAATGGTGTGTGTACTTTTGCCCTAGGCAATAGTAGTTATTGGTTTCGAGTATCAGACTTGCGAAGATTTTGATGGTTTCTCAACCATTCCTTAACTTCAAACTCCCATATCTCGCGAACGGATTGACGAACTCGAGAAATTCCTGTTGCATCTGAAAGTAGAAACTCGCCCGATTACAATGGTGTGAGTACTTTTCCCCTAGGCCATTCCAGTTATTGGTTTCGAGTATGAGACTTGCGAAAATTTTGATGGTTTCTCAACCATTCCTTAACTTCAAACTCCCATATGTCGCGAACGGATTTACGAACTCTAGAAATTCCAGTTGCATCTGGAAGCAGAAAGTCGCCCGATTACAACAGTATGTGTATTTTTGCCCTAGGCAATAGTAGTTATTGGTTCCGAGTATCAGACTTGCGAAAATCTTGATGGTTCCTCAACCATTCCTTAACTTCAAAATCCCATATCTCGCGAACGGATTGGCGAACTCGAGATATTCCTGTTGCATCTGAAAGTAGAAACGCGCCCGAATAGTATGGTGTGCGTACTTTTCCCCTAGGCAATAGTAGTTATTGGTTTCGATTATCAGACTAGCGAAAATTTTGATGGTTTCTCAACGATTCCTTAACTCCAAACTCCCATATCTCACGAACGGATTGACGAACTCGAGAAATTCCTGTTGCATCTGAATGTAGAAACTCGCCCGATTACAACAGTGTGTGTATTTTTGCCCTAGGCAATAGTAGTTATTGGTTCCGAGTATCTGACTTGCGAAAATTTTGATGGTTTCTCAACTATTCCTTAGCATGAAACCCCCATATCTCGCGAACGGATTGTCAAACACGAGAAATTCCTGTTGGATCTGAAAGCAGAAAATCGTCCGATTACAACGGTATATGTATTTTTGTCCTAGGCAATAGTAGTTATTGTTTTCGAGTATCAGACTTGCGAAAATTTTGATGGTTTCTCAACCATTCCTTAACTTCAAACTCCCATATCTCGCGAACGGATTGACGAACACGAGATATTCCTGTTGCATCTGAAAGTAGATGCTCGCCCGATTACAATGGTGAGTGTATTTTTACCCTAGGCAATAGTAGTTATTGGTTTCGAGTATCAGACTTGCGAAAATTTTGATGGTTTCTCTACCATTCCTTAACTTCAAACTACCATATCTCGAGAACGGATTGACGAACACTAGATATTCCTGTTGCATCTGAAAGTAGAAACTCGCCCGATTACAACGGTATATGTATTTTTGCCCTGGGCCATAGTAGTTATTGGTTTCGAGTATCAGACTTGCGAAAATTTTGATGGTTTCTCAACCATTCATTAACTTCAAACTCCCATATCTCGCGAACGGATTGACGAACACGAGATATTCCTGTTGCATCTGAAAGTAGAAACTCGCCCGATTACAATGGTGTGTGTACTTTTGCCCTAGGCAATAGTAGTTATTGGTTTCGAGAATCAGACTTGCGAATATTTTGTTGGTTTCTCAACCATTCCTTAACTTCAAACTCCCATATCTCGTGAACGGATTGACGAACTCGAGAAATTCCTGTTGCATCTGAAAGTAGAAACGCGCCTCAATACTATGGTGTGCGTACTTTTCCCCTAGGCAATAGTAGTTATTGGTTTCGAGTATCAGACTAGCGAAAATTTTGACGGTTTCTCAACGATTCCTTAACTTCAAACTCCCATATCTCACGAACGGATTGATGAACTCGAGATATTCCTGATGCATCTCAAACTAGAAACTCGCCCGATTACAATGGTGTGTGTACTTTTCCCCTAGGCCATTCCAGTTATTGGTTTCGAGTATCAGACTTGCGAAAATTTTGATGGTTTCTCAACCATTCATTAACTTCAAACTCCCATATCTCGCGAACGGATTGACGAACACGAGATATTCCTGTTGCATCTGAAAGTAGAAACTCGCCCGATTACAATGGTGTGTGTACTTTTGCCCTAGGCAATAGTAGTTATTGGTTTCGAGAATCAGACTTGCGAATATTTTGTTGGTTTCTCAACCATTCCTTAACTTCAAACTCCCATATCTCGCGAACGGATTGACGAACACGAGATATTCCTGTTGCATCTGAAAGTAGAAACTCGCACGATTACAATGGTGAGTGTATTTTTGCCCTAGGCAATAGTAGTTATTGGTTTCGAGTATCAGACTTGCGAAGATTTTGATGGTTTCTTAACCATTCCTTAACTTCAAACTCCCATATCTCGCGAACGGATTGACGACCTCGAGAAATTCCTGTTGCATCTCAAACTAGAAACTCGCCCGATTACAATGGTGTGTGTACTTTTCCCCTAGGCCATTCCAGTTATTGGTTTCGAGTATCAGACTTGCGAAAATTTTGATGGTTTCTCAAGCATTCCTTAACTTCAAACTCCCATATCTCGCGAACGGATTGACGAACACGACATATTCCTGTTGCATCTGAAAGTAGAAACTCGCACGATTACAATGGTGAGTGTATTTTTGCCCTAGGCAATAGTAGTTATTGGTTTCGAGTATCAGACTTGCGAAGATTTTGATGGTTTCTTAACCATTCCTTAACTTCAAACTCCCATATCTCGCGAACGGATTGACGACCTCGAGAAATTCCTGTTGCATCTCAAAGTAGAAACTCGCCTGATTACAATGGTGTGTGTACTCTTCCCCTAGGCCATTCCAGTTATTGGTTTCGAGTATCAGACTTGCAAAAATTTGGATGGTTTCTCAACCATTCCTTAACTTCAAACTCCCATATCTCGCGAACGGATTGACGAACTCGAGAAATTCCTGTTGCATCTGAAAGAAGAAACTCGCCCGATTACAATGGTGGGTGTATTTTTCCCCTAGGCCATTCCAGTTGTTGGTTTCGAGTATCAGACTTGCGACAATTTTGATGGTTTCTCAACCATTCCTTAACATCAAACCCCCATATCTGGCGAACGGATAGCCAAACACGAGAAATTCCTGTTGGATCTGAAAGCAGAAAGTCGTCCGATTACAACGGTATATGTATTTTTGCCCTAGGCAATAGTAGTTATTGGTTTCGAGTATCAGACTTGCGAAGATTTTGATGGTTTCTTAACCATTCCTTAACTTCAAACTCCCATATCTCGCGAACGGATTGACGACCTCCAGAAATTCCTGTTGCATCTGAAAGTAGAAACTCGCCCGATTACAATGGTGTGTGTACTCTTCCCCTAGGCCATTCCAGTTATTGGTTTCGAGTATCAGACTTGCAAAAATTTGGATGGTTTCTCAACCATTCCTTAACATCAAACCCCCATATCTGGCGAACGGATAGCCAAACACGAGAAATTCCTGTTGGATCTGAAAGCAGAAAGTCGTCCGATTACAACGGTATATGTATTTTTGCCCTAGGCAATAGTAGTTATTGGTTTCGAGTATCAGACTTGCGAAAATTTTGATGGTTTCTCAACCATTCCTTAACTTCAAACTCCCATATCTCGTGAACGGATTGACGAACTCGAGAAATTCCTGTTGCATCTGAAAATAGAAACTCGCCCGATTACAATGGTGTGTGTACTTTTCCCCCAGGCCATTCCAGTTATTGGTTTCGAGTATCAGACTTGCGAAAATTTTGATGGTTTCTTAACCATTCCTTAACTTCAAACTCCCATATCTCGCGAACGGATTGGCGAACTCGAGATATTCCTATTGCATCTGAAAGTAGAAACGCGCCTCAATACTATGGTGTGCGTACTTTTCCCCTAGGCAATAGTAGTTATTGGTTTCGAGTATCAGACTAGCGAAAATTTTGACGGTTTCTCAACGATTCATTAACTTCAAACTCCCATATCTCACGAACGGATTGATGACCTCGAGAAATTCCTGTTGCATCTGAAAGTATAAACTCGCCCGATTACAATGGTGTGTGTACTTTTCCCCTAGGCAATTCCAGTTATTGGTTTCGAGTATCAGACTTGCGAAAATTTAGATGGTTTCTCAACCATTCCTTAACATCAAACCCCCATATCTGGCGAACGGATAGCCAAACACGAGAAATTCCTGTTGAATCTGAAAGCAGAAAGTCGTCCGATTACAACGGTATATGTATTTTTGCCCTAGGCAATAGTAGTTATTGGTTTCGAGTATCAGACTTGCGAAAATTTTGATGGTTTCTCAACCATTCCTTAACTTCAAACTCCCATATCTCGTGAACGGATTGACGAACTCGAGAAATTCCTGTTGCATCTGAAAATAGAAACTCGCCCGATTACAATGGTGTGTGTACTTTTCCCCCAGGCCATTCCAGTTATTGGTTTCGAGTATCAGACTTGCGAAAATTTTGATGGTTTCTCAACCATTCCTTAACTTCAAACTCCCATATCTCGCGAACGGATCGACGAACTCGAGAAATTCCAGTTGCATCTGGAAGCAGAAAGTCGCCCTTTACAACAGTATATGTATTTTTGCCCTAGGCAATAGTAGTTATTGGTTTCGAGTATCAGACTTGCGAAAATTTTGATGGTTTCTCAACCATTCCTTAACTTCAAACTCCCATATCTCGCGAACGGATTGGCGAACTCGAGATATTCCTGTTGCATCTGAAAGTAGAAACGCGCCCGAATACTATGGTGTGCGTACTTTTCCCCTAGGCCATTCCATTTATTGGTTTCGAGTATCAGACTTGCGAAAATTTTGATGGTTTCTCAACCGTTCCTTAACTTCAAACTCCCATATCTCACGAACGGATTGACGAACTCGAAAAATTCCTGTTGCATCTGAAAGTAGAAACTCGCCCGATTACAATGGTGTGTGTATTTTTGCCCTAGGCCATTCCGGTTATTGGTTTCGAGTATCAGACTTGCGAAAATTTTGATGGTTTCTCAACCATTCCTTAACTTCAAACTCCCATATCTCGCGAACGGATCGACGAACTCGAGAAATTCCAGTTGCATCTGGAAGCAGAAAGTCGCCCTTTACAACAGTATATGTATTTTTGCCCTAGGCAATAGTAGTTATTGGTTTCGAGTATCAGACTTGCGAAAATTTTGATGGTTTCTCAACCATTCCTTAACTTCAAACTCCCATATCTCGCGAACGGATTGGCGAACTCGAGATATTCCTGTTGCATCTGAAAGTAGAAACGCGCCCGAATACTATGGTGTGCGTACTTTTCCCCTAGGCCATTCCATTTATTGGTTTCGAGTATCAGACTTGCGAAAATTTTGATGGTTTCTCAACCGTTCCTTAACTTCAAACTCCCATATCTCACGAACGGATTGACGAACTCGAAAAATTCCTGTTGCATCTGAAAGTAGAAACTCGCCCGATTACAATGGTGTGTGTATTTTTGCCCTAGGCCATTCCGGTTATTGGTTTCGAGTATCAGACTTGCGAAAATTTTGATCGTTTCTCAACCATTCCTTAACTTCAAATTCCATATCTCGCGAACGGATTTACTAACACGAGATATTCCTGTTGGATCTGAAAGCAGAAAGTCGTCCGATTACAACGGTATATGTATTTTTGCCCTAGGCAATAGTAGTTATTGGTTTCGGGTATCAGACTTGCGAAAATTTTGATGGTTCCTCAACCATTCCTTAACTTCAAACTCCCATATCTCGCGAACGGATTGGGGAACTCGAGATATTCCTGTTGCATCTGAAAGTAGAAACGCGCCCGAATACTATGGTGTGCGTACTTTTCCCTAGGCAATAGTAGTTATTGGTTTCGAGTATCAGACTAGCGAAAATTTTGATGGTTTCTCAACGATTCCTTAACTTCAAACTCCCATATCTCACGAACAGATTGACGAACTCGAGAAATTCCTGTTGCATCTGAAAGTAGAAACTCGCCCGATTACAGTGGTGTGTGTATTTTTGCCCTAGGCCATTCCAGTTATTGGTTTCGAGTATCAGACTTGCGAAAATTTTAATGGTTTCTCAACCATTCCTTAACTTCAAACTCCCATATCTCGCGAACGGATTGACGAACACGAGATATTCCTGTTGGATCTGAAAGCAGAAAGTCGTCCGATTACAACGGTATATGTATTTTTGCCCTAGGCAATAGTAGTTATTGGTTTCGGGTATCAGACTTGCGAAAATTTTGATGGTTTCTCAACCATTCCTTAACTTCAAACTCCCATATCTCGCGAACGGATTGACGAACACGAGATACTCCTGTTGCATCTGAAAGTAGAAACTCGCCCGATTACAATGGTGTGTGTATTTTTGCCCTAGGAAATTGTAGTTATTGGTTTCGAGTATCAGACTTGCGAAGATTTTGATGGTTTCTCAACCATTCCTTAACTTCAAACTCCCATATCTCGCGAACGGATTGACGAACTCGAGAAATTCCCGTTGCATCTGAAAATAGAAACTCGCCCGATTACAATGGTGTGCGTACTTTTCCCCTAGGCCATTCCTGTTATTGGTTTCGAGTATCAGACTTGCGAAAATTTTGATGGTTTCTCAACCATTCCTTAACTTCAAACTCCCATATCTCGCGAACGGATTGACGAACTCGAGAAATTCCTGTTGCATCTGAAAGTAGAAACTCGCCCGATTACAATGGTGTGTGTACTTTTCCCCTAGGCCATTCCAGTTGTTGGTTTCGAGTATCAGACTTGCGAAAATTTTGATGGTTTCTCTACCATTCCTTAACTTCAAACTCCCATATCTCGCGAACGGATTGGCGAACTCGAGATATTCCTGTTGCATCTGAAAGTAGAAACGCGCCCGAATACTATGGTGTGCGTACTTTTCCCTAGGCAATAGTAGTTATTGGTTTCGAGTATCAGACTAGCGAAAATTTTGATGGTTTCTCAACGATTCCTTAACTTCAAACTCCCATATCTCACGAACAGATTGACGAACTCGAGAAATTCCTGTTGCATCTGAAAGTAGAAACTCGCCCGATTACAGTGGTGTGTGTATTTTTGCCCTAGGCCATTCCAGTTATTGGTTTCGAGTATCAGACTTGCGAAAATTTTGATGGTTTCTCATCCATTCCTTAACTTCAAACACCCATATCTGGCGAACAGATTTACGAACTCGAGAAATTCCTGTTGCATCTGAAAGCAGAAACTCGCGCGATTACAACGGTATGTGTATTTTTGCCCTAGGCAATAGTAGTTATTGGTTTCGAGTATCAGACTTGCGAAAATTTTGATGGTTTCTCAACCATTCATTAACTTCAAACTCCCATATCTCGCGAACGGATTGACGAACACGATATATTCCTGTTGCATCTGAATGTAGAAACTCGCACGATTACAATGGTGTGTGTATTTTTGCCCTAGGCAATAGTAGTTATTGGTTTCGAGTATCAGACTTGCGAAGATTTTGATGGTTTCTCAACTATTCCTTAACCTCAAACTCCCATATCTCGCGAACGGATTGCCACACACGAGAAATTCCTGTTGGATCTGAAAGCAGAAAGTCGTCCGATTACAACGGTATATGTATTTTTGCCTTAGGCAATAGTAGATATTGGTTTCGAGTATCAGACTTGCGAAAATTTTGATGGTTTCTCTACCATTCCTTAACTTCAAACTACCATATCTCGAGAACGGACTGACGAACACGAGATATTCCTGTTGCATCTGAAAGTAGAAACTCGCCCGATTACAACGGTATATGTATTTTTGCCCTGGGCCATAGTAGTTATTGGTTTCGAGTATCAGACTTGCGAAAATTTTGATGGTTTCTCAACCATTCATTAACTTCAAACTCCCATATCTCGCGAACGGATTGACGAACACGAGATATTCCTGTTGCATCTGAAAGTAGAAACTCGCCCGATTACAATGGTGTGTGTACTTTTGCCCTAGGCAATAGTAGTTATTGGTTCCGAGTATCAGACTTGCGAAAATTTTGATGGTTCCTCAACCATTCCTTAACTTCAAACTCCCATATCACGCGAACGGATTGGCGAACTCGAGATATTCCTGTTGCATCTGAAAGTAGAAACGCGCCCGAATAGTATGGTGTGCGTACTTTTCCCCTAGGCAATAGTAGTTATTCGTTTCGAGTATCAGACTAGCGAAAATTTTGATGGTTTCTCAACGATTCCTTAACTTCAAACTCCCATATCTCACGAACGGATTGACGAACTCGAGAAATTCCTGTTGCATCTGAAAGTTGAAACTCGCCCGATTACAATGGTGTATGTACTTTTCCCCCAGGCCATTCCAGTTATTGGTTTCGAGTATCAGACATGCGAAAATTTTGAAGGTTTCTCAACCGTTCCTTAACTTCAAACTCCCATAACTCGCGAACGGATTGACGAACTCGAGATATTCCTGTTGCATCTGAAACTAGAAACTCGCCCGATTACAATGGTGTGTGTACTTTTCCCCTAGGCAATAGTAGTTATTGGTTTCGAGTATCAGACTAGCGAAAATTTTGATGGTTTCCCAACCAATCCTTAACTTCAAACTCCCATATCTCGCGAACGGGTTGACGAACTCTAGAAATTCCAGTTGCATCTGGAAGCAGAAAGTCACCCGATTACAACAGTATGTGTATTTTTGCCCTAGGCAATAGTAGTTATTGGTTCCGAGTATCTGACTTGCGAAAATTTTGATGGTTCCTCAACCATTCCTTAACTTCAAAATCCCATATCTCGCGAACGGATTGGCGAACTCGAGATATTCCTGTTGCATCTGAAAGTAGAAACGCGCCCGAATAGTATGGTGTGCGTACTTTTCCCCTAGGCAATAGTAGTTATTGGTTTCGATTATCAGACTAGCGAAAATTTTGATGGTTTCTCAACGATTCCTTAACTTCAAACTCCCATATCTCACGAACGGATTGACGAACTCGAGAAATTCCTGTTGCATCTGAAAGTAGAAACTCGCCCGATTACAATGGTGTGTGTACTTTTCCCCTAGGCCATTCCAGTTATTGGTTTCGAGTATCAGACTTGCGAAAATTTTGATGGTTTCCCAACCATTCCTTAATTTCAAACTCCCATATCTCGCGAACGGGTTGACGAACTCTAGAAATTCCAGTTGCATCTGGAAGCAGAAAGTCGCCCGATTACAACAGTATGTGTATTTTTGCCCTAGGCAATAGTAGTTATTGGTTCCGAGTATCTGACTTGCGAAAATTTTGATGGTTTCTCAACCATTCCTTAACTTCAAACTCCCATATCTCGCGAACGGATTGGCGAACTCGAGATATTCCTGTTGCATCTGAAAGTAGAAACGCGCCCGAATACTATGGTGTGCGTACTTTTCCCCTAGGCCATTCCAGTTATTGGTTTCGAGTATCAGACTTGCGAAAATTTTGATGGTTTCTCAACCATTCCTTAACTTCAAACTCCCATATCTCGCGAACGGATTGACGAACTCGAGAAATTCCTGTTGCATCCGAAAGCAGAAACTCGCCCGATTACCACAGTATATGTATTTTTGCCCTAGGCAATAGTAGTTATTGGTTTCGAGAATCAGACTTGCGAAAATTTTGATGGTTTCTCAACCATTCCTTAACTTCAAACTCCCATATCTCACGAACGGATTGACGAACTCGAGAAATTCCTGTTGCATCTGAAAGTAGAAACTCGCCCGATTACAATGGTGTGTGTACTTTTCCCCTAGGCCATTCCAGTTATTGGTTTCGAGTATCAGACTTGCGAAAATTTTGATGGTTTCCCAACCATTCCTTAACTTCAAACTCCCATATCTCGCGAACGGGTTGACGAACTCTAGAAATTCCAGTTGCATCTGGAAGCAGAAAGTCGCCCGATTACAACAGTGTGTGTATTTTTGCCCTAGGCCATTCCAGTTATTGGTTTCGAGTATCAGACTCGCGAAAATTTTGATGGTTTCCCAACCAATCCTTAACTTCAAACTCCCATATCTCGCGAACGGGTTGACGAACTCTAGAAATTCCAGTTGCATCTGGAAGCAGAAAGTCGCCCGATTACAACAGTATGTGTATTTTTGCCCTAGGCAATAGTAGTTATTGGTTCCGAGTATCTGACTTGCGAAAATTTTGATGGTTCCTCAACCATTCCTTAACATGAAACCCCCATATCTCGCGAACGGTTTGTCAAACACGAGAAATTCCTGTTGGATCTGAAAGCAGAAAGTCGTCCGATTACAACGGTATATGTATTTTTGTCCTAGGCAATAGTAGTTATTGTTTTCGAGTATCAGACTTGCGAAAATTTTGATGGTTTCTCAACCATTCCTTAACTTCAAACTCCCATATCTCGCGAACGGATTGACGAACACGAGATATTCCTGTTGCATCTGAAAGTAGATGCTCGCCCGATTACAATGGTGAGTGTATTTTTACCCTAGGCAATAGTAGTTATTGGTTTCGAGTATCAGACTTGCGAAAATTTTGATGGTTTCTCTACCATTCCTTAACTTCAAACTACCATATCTCGAGAACGGATTGACGAACACTAGATATTCCTGTTGCATCTGAAAGTAGAAACTCGCCCGATTACAACGGTATATGTATTTTTGCCCTGGGCCATAGTAGTTATTGGTTTCGAGTATCAGACTTGCGAAAATTTTGATGGTTTCTCAACCATTCATTAACTTCAAACTCCCATATCTCGCGAACGGATTGACGAACACGAGATATTCCTGTTGCATCTGAAAGTAGAAACTCGCCCGATTACAATGGTGTGTGTACTTTTGCCCTAGGCAATAGTAGTTATTGGTTTCGAGTATCAGACTTGCGAAGATTTTGATGGTTTCTCAACCATTCCTTAACTTCAAACTCCCATATGTCGCGAACGGATTTACGAACTCTAGAAATTCCAGTTGCATCTGGAAGCAGAAAGTCGCCCGATTACAACAGTATGTGTATTTTTGCCCTAGGCAATAGTAGTTATTGGTTCCGAGTATCAGACTTGCGAAAATCTTGATGGTTCCTCAACCATTCCTTAACTTCAAAATCCCATATCTCGCGAACGGATTGGCGAACTCGAGATATTCCTGTTGCATCTGAAAGTAGAAACGCGCCCGAATAGTATGGTGTGCGTACTTTTCCCCTAGGCAATAGTAGTTATTGGTTTCGATTATCAGACTAGCGAAAATTTTGATGGTTTCTCAACGATTCCTTAACTCCAAACTCCCATATCTCACGAACGGATTGACGAACTCGAGAAATTCCTGTTGCATCTGAATGTAGAAACTCGCCCGATTACAATGGTGTGTGTACTTTTCCCCTAGGCCATTCCAGTTATTGGTTTCGAGTATCAGACTTGCGAAAATTTTGATGGTTTCCCAACCATTCCTTAACTTCAAACTCCCATATCTCGCGAACGGGTTGACGAACTCTAGAAATTCCAGTTGCATCTGGAAGCAGAAAGTCGCCCGATTACAACAGTATGTGTATTTTTGCCCTAGGCAATAGTAGTTATTGGTTCCGAGTATCTGACTTGCGAAAATTTTGATGGTTTCTCAACCATTCCTTAACTTCAAACTCCCATATCTCGCGAACGGATTGGCGAACTCGAGATATTCCTGTTGCATCTGAAAGTAGAAACGCGCCCGAATACTATGGTGTGCGTACTTTTCCCCTAGGCCATTCCAGTTATTGGTTTCGAGTATCAGACTTGCGAAAATTTTGATGGTTTCTCAACCATTCCTTAACTTCAAACTCCCATATCTCGCGAACGGATTGACGAACTCGAGAAATTCCTGTTGCATCCGAAAGCAGAAACTCGCCCGATTACCACAGTATATGTATTTTTGCCCTAGGCAATAGTAGTTATTGGTTTCGAGAATCAGACTTGCGAAAATTTTGATGGTTTCTCAACCATTCCTTAACTTCAAATACCCATATCTCGCGAACGGATTGACGAACTCGAGAAATGCCTGTTGCATCTGAAAATAGAAACTCGCCCGATTACAATGGTGTGTGTACTTTTCCACTAGGCCATTCCAGTTATTGGTTTCGAGTATCAGACTTGCGAATATTTTGTTGGTTTCTCAACCATTCCTTAACTTCAAACTCCCATATCTCGCGAACGGATTGACGAACTCGAGAAATTCCTGTTGCATCTGAAAATAGGAACTCGCCCGATTACAATGGTGTGTGTAGTTTTCCCCTAGGCCATTCCAGTTATTGGTTTCGAGTATCAGACTTGCGAAAATTTTGATGGTTTCCCAACCATTCCTTAACTTCAAGCTCCCATATCTCGCGAACGGGTTGACGAACTCTAGAAATTCCAGTTGCATCTGGAAGCAGAAAGTCGCCCGATTACAACAGTGTGTGTATTTTTGCCCTAGGCAATAGTAGTTATTGGTTCCGAGTATCTGACTTGCGAAAATTTTGATGGTTTCTCAACTATTCCTTAGCATGAAACCCCCATATCTCGCGAACGGATTGTCAAACACGAGAAATTCCTGTTGGATCTGAAAGCAGAAAATCGTCCGATTACAACGGTATATGTATTTTTGTCCTAGGCAATAGTAGTTATTGTTTTCGAGTATCAGACTTGCGAAAATTTTGATGGTTTCTCAACCATTCCTTAACTTCAAACTCCCATATCTCGCGAACGGATTGACGAACACGAGATATTCCTGTTGCATCTGAAAGTAGATGCTCGCCCGATTACAATGGTGAGTGTATTTTTACCCTAGGCAATAGTAGTTATTGGTTTCGAGTATCAGACTTGCGAAAATTTTGATGGTTTCTCTACCATTCCTTAACTTCAAACTACCATATCTCGAGAACGGATTGACGAACACTAGATATTCCTGTTGCATCTGAAAGTAGAAACTCGCCCGATTACAACGGTATATGTATTTTTGCCCTGGGCCATAGTAGTTATTGGTTTCGAGTATCAGACTTGCGAAAATTTTGATGGTTTCTCAACCATTCATTAACTTCAAACTCCCATATCTCGCGAACGGATTGACGAACACGAGATATTCCTGTTGCATCTGAAAGTAGAAACTCGCCCGATTACAATGGTGTGTGTACTTTTGCCCTAGGCAATAGTAGTTATTGGTTTCGAGAATCAGACTTGCGAATATTTTGTTGGTTTCTCAACCATTCCTTAACTTCAAACTCCCATATCTCGTGAACGGATTGACGAACTCGAGAAATTCCTGTTGCATCTGAAAGTAGAAACGCGCCTCAATACTATGGTGTGCGTACTTTTCCCCTAGGCAATAGTAGTTATTGGTTTCGAGTATCAGACTAGCGAAAATTTTGACGGTTTCTCAACGATTCCTTAACTTCAAACTCCCATATCTCACGAACGGATTGATGAACTCGAGATATTCCTGTTGCATCTCAAACTAGAAACTCGCCCGATTACAATGGTGTGTGTACTTTTCCCCTAGGCCATTCCAGTTATTGGTTTCGAGTATCAGACTTGCGAAAATTTTGATGGTTTCTCAACCATTCATTAACTTCAAACTCCCATATCTCGCGAACGGATTGACGAACACGAGATATTCCTGTTGCATCTGAAAGTAGAAACTCGCCCGATTACAATGGTGTGTGTACTTTTGCCCTAGGCAATAGTAGTTATTGGTTTCGAGAATCAGACTTGCGAATATTTTGTTGGTTTCTCAACCATTCCTTAACTTCAAACTCCCATATCTCGCGAACGGATTGACGAACACGAGATATTCCTGTTGCATCTGAAAGTAGAAACTCGCACGATTACAATGGTGAGTGTATTTTTGCCCTAGGCAATAGTAGTTATTGGTTTCGAGTATCAGACTTGCGAAGATTTTGATGGTTTCTTAACCATTCCTTAACTTCAAACTCCCATATCTCGCGAACGGATTGACGACCTCGAGAAATTCCTGTTGCATCTCAAACTAGAAACTCGCCCGATTACAATGGTGTGTGTACTTTTCCCCTAGGCCATTCCAGTTATTGGTTTCGAGTATCAGACTTGCGAAAATTTTGATGGTTTCTCAAGCATTCCTTAACTTCAAACTCCCATATCTCGCGAACGGATTGACGAACACGAGATATTCCTGTTGCATCTGAAAGTAGAAACTCGCACGATTACAATGGTGAGTGTATTTTTGCCCTAGGCAATAGTTGTTATTGGTTTCGAGTATCAGACTTGCGAAGATTTTGATGGTTTCTTAACCATTCCTTAACTTCAAACTCCCATATCTCGCGAACGGATTGACGACGTCGAGAAATTCCTGTTGCATCTCAAAGTAGAAACTCGCCTGATTACAATGGTGTGTGTACTCTTCCCCTAGGCCATTCCAGTTATTGGTTTCGAGTATCAGACTTGCAAAAATTTGGATGGTTTCTCAACCATTCCTTAACTTCAAACTCCCATATCTCGCGAACGGATTGACGAACTCGAGAAATTCCTGTTGCATCTGAAAGTAGAAACTCGCCCGATTACAATGGTGGGTGTACTCTTCCCCTAGGCCATTCCAGTTATTGGTTTCGAGTATCAGACTTGCAAAAATTTGGATGGTTTCTCAACCATTCCTTAACTTCACTCTCCCATATTTCGCGAACGGATTGACGAACTCGAGAAATTCCTGTTGCATCTGAAAGAAGAAACTCGCCCGATTACAATGGTGTGTGTATTTTTCCCCTAGGCCATTCCAGTTGTTGGTTTCGAGTATCAGACTTGCGACAATTTTGATGGTTTCTCAACCATTCCTTAACATCAAACCCCCATATCTGGCGAACGGATAGCCAAACACGAGAAATTCCTGTTGGATCTGAAAGCAGAAAGTCGTCCGATTACAACGGTATATGTATTTTTGCCCTAGGCAATAGTAGTTATTGGTTTCGAGTATCAGACTTGCGAAGATTTTGATGGTTTCTTAACCATTCCTTAACTTCAAACTCCCATATCTCGCGAACGGATTGACGACCTCCAGAAATTCCTGTTGCATCTGAAAGTAGAAACTCGCCCGATTACAATGGTGTGTGTACTCTTCCCCTAGGCCATTCCAGTTATTGGTTTCGAGTATCAGACTTGCAAAAATTTGGATGGTTTCTCAACCATTCCTTAACATCAAACCCCCATATCTGGCGAACGGATAGCCAAACACGAGAAATTCCTGTTGGATCTGAAAGCAGAAAGTCGTCCGATTACAACGGTATATGTATTTTTGCCCTAGGCAATAGTAGTTATTGGTTTCGAGTATCAGACTTGCGAAAATTTTGATGGTTTCTCAACCATTCCTTAACTTCAAACTCCCATATCTCGTGAACGGATTGACGAACTCGAGAAATTCCTGTTGCATCTGAAAATAGAAACTCGCCCGATTACAATGGTGTGTGTACTTTTCCCCCAGGCCATTCCAGTTATTGGTTTCGAGTATCAGACTTGCGAAAATTTTGATGGTTTCTTAACCATTCCTTAACTTCAAACTCCCATATCTCGCGAACGGATTGGCGAACTCGAGATATTCCTATTGCATCTGAAAGTAGAAACGCGCCTCAATACTATGGTGTGCGTACTTTTCCCCTAGGCAATAGTAGTTATTGGTTTCGAGTATCAGACTAGCGAAAATTTTGACGGTTTCTCAACGATTCATTAACTTCAAACTCCCATATCTCACGAACGGATTGATGACCTCGAGAAATTCCTGTTGCATCTGAAAGTATAAACTCGCCCGATTACAATGGTGTGTGTACTTTTCCCCTAGGCAATTCCAGTTATTGGTTTCGAGTATCAGACTTGCGAAAATTTAGATGGTTTCTCAACCATTCCTTAACATCAAACCCCCATATCTGGCGAACGGATAGCCAAACACGAGAAATTCCTGTTGGATCTGAAAGCAGAAAGTCGTCCGATTACAACGGTATATGTATTTTTGCCCTAGGCAATAGTAGTTATTGGTTTCGAGTATCAGACTTGCGAAAATTTTGATGGTTTCTCAACCATTCCTTAACTTCAAACTCCCATATCTCGTGAACGGATTGACGAACTCGAGAAATTCCTGTTGCATCTGAAAATAGAAACTCGCCCGATTACAATGGTGTGTGTACTTTTCCCCCAGGCCATTCCAGTTATTGGTTTCGAGTATCAGACTTGCGAAAATTTTGATGGTTTCTCAACCATTCCTTAACTTCAAACTCCCATATCTCGCGAACGGATCGACGAACTCGAGAAATTCCAGTTGCATCTGGAAGCAGAAAGTCGCCCTTTACAACAGTATATGTATTTTTGCCCTAGGCAATAGTAGTTATTGGTTTCGAGTATCAGACTTGCGAAAATTTTGATGGTTTCTCAACCATTCCTTAACTTCAAACTCCCATATCTCGCGAACGGATTGGCGAACTCGAGATATTCCTGTTGCATCTGAAAGTAGAAACGCGCCCGAATACTATGGTGTGCGTACTTTTCCCCTAGGCCATTCCATTTATTGGTTTCGAGTATCAGACTTGCGAAAATTTTGATGGTTTCTCAACCGTTCCTTAACTTCAAACTCCCATATCTCACGAACGGATTGACGAACTCGAAAAATTCCTGTTGCATCTGAAAGTAGAAACTCGCCCGATTACAATGGTGTGTGTATTTTTGCCCTAGGCCATTCCGGTTATTGGTTTCGAGTATCAGACTTGCGAAAATTTTGATCGTTTCTCAACCATTCCTTAACTTCAAATTCCATATCTCGCGAACGGATTTACTAACACGAGATATTCCTGTTGGATCTGAAAGCAGAAAGTCGTCCGATTACAACGGTATATGTATTTTTGCCCTAGGCAATAGTAGTTATTGGTTTCGGGTATCAGACTTGCGAAAATTTTGATGGTTCCTCAACCATTCCTTAACTTCAAACTCCCATATCTCGCGAACGGATTGGGGAACTCGAGATATTCCTGTTGCATCTGAAAGTAGAAACGCGCCCGAATACTATGGTGTGCGTACTTTTCCCTAGGCAATAGTAGTTATTGGTTTCGAGTATCAGACTAGCGAAAATTTTGATGGTTTCTCAACGATTCCTTAACTTCAAACTCCCATATCTCACGAACAGATTGACGAACTCGAGAAATTCCTGTTGCATCTGAAAGTAGAAACTCGCCCGATTACAGTGGTGTGTGTATTTTTGCCCTAGGCCATTCCAGTTATTGGTTTCGAGTATCAGACTTGCGAAAATTTTAATGGTTTCTCAACCATTCCTTAACTTCAAACTCCCATATCTCGCGAACGGATTGACGAACACGAGATATTCCTGTTGGATCTGAAAGCAGAAAGTCGTCCGATTACAACGGTATATGTATTTTTGCCCTAGGCAATAGTAGTTATTGGTTTCGGGTATCAGACTTGCGAAAATTTTGATGGTTTCTCAACCATTCCTTAACTTCAAACTCCCATATCTCGCGAACGGATTGACGAACACGAGATACTCCTGTTGCATCTGAAAGTAGAAACTCGCCCGATTACAATGGTGTGTGTATTTTTGCCCTAGGAAATTGTAGTTATTGGTTTCGAGTATCAGACTTGCGAAGATTTTGATGGTTTCTCAACCATTCCTTAACTTCAAACTCCCATATCTCGCGAACGGATTGACGAACTCGAGAAATTCCCGTTGCATCTGAAAATAGAAACTCGCCCGATTACAATGGTGTGCGTACTTTTCCCCTAGGCCATTCCTGTTATTGGTTTCGAGTATCAGACTTGCGAAAATTTTGATGGTTTCTCAACCATTCCTTAACTTCAAACTCCCATATCTCGCGAACGGATTGACGAACTCGAGAAATTCCTGTTGCATCTGAAAGTAGAAACTCGCCCGATTACAATGGTGTGTGTACTTTTCCCCTAGGCCATTCCAGTTGTTGGTTTCGAGTATCAGACTTGCGAAAATTTTGATGGTTTCTCTACCATTCCTTAACTTCAAACTCCCATATCTCGCGAACGGATTGGCGAACTCGAGATATTCCTGTTGCATCTGAAAGTAGAAACGCGCCCGAATACTATGGTGTGCGTACTTTTCCCTAGGCAATAGTAGTTATTGGTTTCGAGTATCAGACTAGCGAAAATTTTGATGGTTTCCCAACCAATCCTTAACTTCAAACTCCCATATCTCGCGAACGGGTTGACGAACTCTAGAAATTCCTGTTGCATCTGAAAATAGAAACTCGCCCGATTACAATGGTGTGTGTACTTTTCCCCCAGGCCATTCCAGTTATTGGTTTCGAGTATCAGACTTGCGAAAATTTTGATGGTTTCTCAACCATTCCTTAACTTCAAACTCCCATATCTCACGAACAGATTGACGAACTCGAGAAATTCCTGTTGCATCTGAAAGTAGAAACTCGCCCGATTACAGTGGTGTGTGTATTTTTGCCCTAGGCCATTCCAGTTATTGGTTTCGAGTATCAGACTTGCGAAAATTTTGATGGTTTCTCATCCATTCCTTAACTTCAAACACCCATATCTGGCGAACAGATTTACGAACTCGAGAAATTCCTGTTGCATCTGAAAGCAGAAACTCGCGCGATTACAACGGTATGTGTATTTTTGCCCTAGGCAATAGTAGTTATTGGTTTCGAGTATCAGACTTGCGAAAATTTTGATGGTTTCTCAACCATTCATTAACTTCAAACTCCCATATCTCGCGAACGGATTGACGAACACGATATATTCCTGTTGCATCTGAATGTAGAAACTCGCACGATTACAATGGTGTGTGTATTTTTGCCCTAGGCAATAGTAGTTATTGGTTTCGAGTATCAGACTTGCGAAGATTTTGATGGTTTCTCAACTATTCCTTAACCTCAAACTCCCATATCTCGCGAACGGATTGCCACACACGAGAAATTCCTGTTGGATCTGAAAGCAGAAAGTCGTCCGATTACAACGGTATATGTATTTTTGCCTTAGGCAATAGTAGATATTGGTTTCGAGTATCAGACTTGCGAAAATTTTGATGGTTTCTCTACCATTCCTTAACTTCAAACTACCATATCTCGAGAACGGACTGACGAACACGAGATATTCCTGTTGCATCTGAAAGTAGAAACTCGCCCGATTACAACGGTATATGTATTTTTGCCCTGGGCCATAGTAGTTATTGGTTTCGAGTATCAGACTTGCGAAAATTTTGATGGTTTCTCAACCATTCATTAACTTCAAACTCCCATATCTCGCGAACGGATTGACGAACACGAGATATTCCTGTTGCATCTGAAAGTAGAAACTCGCCCGATTACAATGGTGTGTGTACTTTTGCCCTAGGCAATAGTAGTTATTGGTTCCGAGTATCAGACTTGCGAAAATTTTGATGGTTCCTCAACCATTCCTTAACTTCAAACTCCCATATCTCGCGAACGGATTGGCGAACTCGAGATATTCCTGTTGCATCTGAAAGTAGAAACGCGCCCGAATAGTATGGTGTGCGTACTTTTCCCCTAGGCAATAGTAGTTATTCGTTTCGAGTATCAGACTAGCGAAAATTTTGATGGTTTCTCAACGATTCCTTAACTTCAAACTCCCATATCTCACGAACGGATTGACGAACTCGAGAAATTCCTGTTGCATCTGAAAGTTGAAACTCGCCCGATTACAATGGTGTATGTACTTTTCCCCCAGGCCATTCCAGTTATTGGTTTCGAGTATCAGACATGCGAAAATTTTGAAGGTTTCTCAACCGTTCCTTAACTTCAAACTCCCATAACTCGCGAACGGATTGACGAACTCGAGATATTCCTGTTGCATCTGAAACTAGAAACTCGCCCGATTACAATGGTGTGTGTACTTTTCCCCTAGGCAATAGTAGTTATTGGTTTCGAGTATCAGACTAGCGAAAATTTTGATGGTTTCCCAACCAATCCTTAACTTCAAACTCCCATATCTCGCGAACGGGTTGACGAACTCTAGAAATTCCAGTTGCATCTGGAAGCAGAAAGTCGCCCGATTACAACAGTATGTGTATTTTTGCCCTAGGCAATAGTAGTTATTGGTTCCGAGTATCTGACTTGCGAAAATTTTGATGGTTTCTCAACCATTCCTTAACTTCAAACTCCCATATCTCGCGAACTGATTGGCGAACTCGAGATATTCCTGTTGCATCTGAAAGTAGAAACGCGCCCGAATACTATGGTGTGCGTACTTTTCCCCTAGGCCATTCCAGTTATTGGTTTCGAGTATCAGACTTGCGAAAATTTTGATGGTTTCTCAACCATTCCTTAACTTCAAACTCCCATATCTCGCGAACGGATTGACGAACTCGAGAAATTCCTGTTGCATCCGAAAGCAGAAACTCGCCCGATTACCACAGTATATGTATTTTTGCCCTAGGCAATAGTAGTTATTGGTTTCGAGAATCAGACTTGCGAAAATTTTGATGGTTTCTCAACCATTCCTTAACTTCAAACTCCCATATCTCACGAACGGATTGACGAACTCGAGAAATTCCTGTTGCATCTGAAAGTAGAAACTCGCCCGATTACAATGGTGTGTGTACTTTTCCCCTAGGCCATTCCAGTTATTGGTTTCGAGTATCAGACTTGCGAAAATTTTGATGGTTTCCCAACCATTCCTTAACTTCAAACTCCCATATCTCGCGAACGGGTTGACGAACTCTAGAAATTCCAGTTGCATCTGGAAGCAGAAAGTCGCCCGATTACAACAGTGTGTGTATTTTTGCCCTAGGCAATAGTAGTTATTGGTTCCGAGTATCTGACTTGCGAAAATTTTGATGGTTTCTCAACTATTCCTTAGCATGAAACCCCCATATCTCGCGAACGGATTGTCAAACACGAGAAATTCCTGTTGGATCTGAAAGCAGAAAATCGTCCGATTACAACGGTATATGTATTTTTGTCCTAGGCAATAGTAGTTATTGTTTTCGAGTATCAGACTTGCGAAAATTTTGATGGTTTCTCAACCATTCCTTAACTTCAAACTCCCATATCTCGCGAACGGATTGACGAACACGAGATATTCCTGTTGCATCTGAAAGTAGATGCTCGCCCGATTACAATGGTGAGTGTATTTTTACCCTAGGCAATAGTAGTTATTGGTTTCGAGTATCAGACTTGCGAAAATTTTGATGGTTTCTCTACCATTCCTTAACTTCAAACTACCATATCTCGAGAACGGATTGACGAACACTAGATATTCCTGTTGCATCTGAAAGTAGAAACTCGCCCGATTACAACGGTATATGTATTTTTGCCCTGGGCCATAGTAGTTATTGGTTTCGAGTATCAGACTTGCGAAAATTTTGATGGTTTCTCAACCATTCATTAACTTCAAACTCCCATATCTCGCGAACGGATTGACGAACACGAGATATTCCTGTTGCATCTGAAAGTAGAAACTCGCCCGATTACAATGGTGTGTGTACTTTTGCCCTAGGCAATAGTAGTTATTGGTTTCGAGAATCAGACTTGCGAATATTTTGTTGGTTTCTCAACCATTCCTTAACTTCAAACTCCCATATCTCGTGAACGGATTGACGAACTCGAGAAATTCCTGTTGCATCTGAAAGTAGAAACGCGCCTCAATACTATGGTGTGCGTACTTTTCCCCTAGGCAATAGTAGTTATTGGTTTCGAGTATCAGACTAGCGAAAATTTTGACGGTTTCTCAACGATTCCTTAACTTCAAACTCCCATATCTCACGAACGGATTGATGAACTCGAGATATTCCTGTTGCATCTCAAACTAGAAACTCGCCCGATTACAATGGTGTGTGTACTTTTCCCCTAGGCCATTCCAGTTATTGGTTTCGAGTATCAGACTTGCGAAAATTTTGATGGTTTCTCAAGCATTCCTTAACTTCAAACTCCCATATCTCGCGAACGGATTGACGAACACGAGATATTCCTGTTGCATCTGAAAGTAGAAACTCGCACGATTACAATGGTGAGTGTATTTTTGCCCTAGGCAATAGTAGTTATTGGTTTCGAGTATCAGACTTGCGAAGATTTTGATGGTTTCTTAACCATTCCTTAACTTCAAACTCCCATATCTCGCGAACGGATTGACGACCTCGAGAAATTCCTGTTGCATCTCAAAGTAGAAACTCGCCTGATTACAATGGTGTGTGTACTCTTCCCCTAGGCCATTCCAGTTATTGGTTTCGAGTATCAGACTTGCAAAAATTTGGATGGTTTCTCAACCATTCCTTAACTTCACTCTCCCATATTTCGCGAACGGATTGACGAACTCGAGAAATTCCTGTTGCATCTGAAAGAAGAAACTCGCCCGATTACAATGGTGTGTGTATTTTTCCCCTAGGCCATTCCAGTTGTTGGTTTCGAGTATCAGACTTGCGACAATTTTGATGGTTTCTCAACCATTCCTTAACTTCAAACTCCCATATCTCGCGAACGGATTGACGACCTCCAGAAATTCCTGTTGCATCTGAAAGTAGAAACTCGCCCGATTACAATGGTGTGTGTACTCTTCCCCTAGGCCATTCCAGTTATTGGTTTCGAGTATCAGACTTGCAAAAATTTGGATGGTTTCTCAACCATTCCTTAACATCAAACCCCCATATCTGGCGAACGGATAGCCAAACACGAGAAATTCCTGTTGGATCTGAAAGCAGAAAGTCGTCCGATTACAACGGTATATGTATTTTTGCCCTAGGCAATAGTAGTTATTGGTTTCGAGTATCAGACTTGCGAAAATTTTGATGGTTTCTCAACCATTCCTTAACTTCAAACTCCCATATCTCGTGAACGGATTGACGAACTCGGGAAATTCCTGTTGCATCTGAAAGTAGAAACGCGCCTCAATACTATGGTGTGCGTACTTTTCCCCTAGGCAATAGTAGTTATTGGTTTCGAGTATCAGACTAGCGAAAATTTTGACGGTTTCTCAACGATTCCTTAACTTCAAACTCCCATATCTCACGAACGGATTGATGAACTCGAGATATTCCTGTTGCATCTCAAACTAGAAACTCGCCCGATTACAATGGTGTGTGTACTTTTCCCCTAGGCCATTCCAGTTATTGGTTTCGAGTATCAGACTTGCGAAAATTTTGATGGTTTCTCAAGCATTCCTTAACTTCAAACTCCCATATCTCGCGAACGGATTGACGAACACGAGATATTCCTGTTGCATCTGAAAGTAGAAACTCGCACGATTACAATGGTGTGTGTATTTTTGCCCTAGGCAATAGTAGTTATTGGTTTCGAGTATCAGACTTGCGAAGATTTTGATGGTTTCTTAACCATTCCTTAACTTCAAACTCCCATATCTCGTGAACGGATTGACGACCTCGAGAAATTCCTTTTGCATCTGAAAGTAGAAACTCGCCCGATTACAATGGTGTGTGTACTCTTTCCCTAGGCCATTCCAGTTATTGGTTTCGAGTATCAGACTTGCAAAAATTTGGATGGTTTATCAACCATTCCTTAACTTCAAACTCCCATATCTCGCGAACGGATTGACGAACTCGAGAAATTCCTGTTGCATCTGAAAGTAGAAACTCGCTCGATTACAATGGTGTGTGTACTTTTCCCATAGGCCATTCCAGTTATTGGTTTCGAGTATCAGACTTGCGGAAATTTTGATGGTTTCTCAACCATTCCTTAACATCAAACCCCCATATCTCGCGAACGGATTGCCAAACACGAGAAATTCCTGTTGCATCTGAAAGGAGAAAGTCGCCCGATTACAACGGTGTGCGTATTTTTGCCCTAGGCAATAGTAGTTATTGGTTTCGAGTATCAGACTTGCGAAAATTTTGATGGTTTCTCAACCATTCCTTAACTTCAAACTCCCATATCTCGCGAACGGATTGACGAACTCGAGAAATTCCTGTTGCATCTGAAAATAGAAACTCGCCAGATTACAATGTTGTGTGTACTTTTCCCCTAGTCCATTCCAGTTATTGGTTTCGAGTATCAGACTTGCGAATATTATGTTGGTTTCTCAACCATTCCTTAACTTCAAACGCCCATATCTCGCGAACGGATTGACGAACACGAGATATTCCTGATGCATCTGAAAGTAGAAACTCGCACGATTACAATGGTGTGTGTATTTTTGCCCTAGGCAAAAGTAGTTATTGGTTTCGAGTATCAGACTTGCGAAGATTTTGATGGTTTCTTAACCATTCCTTAACTTCAAACTCCCATATCTCGTGAACGGATTGACGACCTCGAGAAATTCCTTTTGCATCTGAAAGTAGAAACTCGCCCGATTACAATGGTGTGTGTACTCTTTCCCTAGGCCATTCCAGTTATTGGTTTCGAGTATCAGACTTGCAAAAATTTGGATGGTTTCTCAACCATTCCTTAACTTCAAACTCCCATATCTCGCGAACGGATTGACGAACTCGAGAAATTCCTGTTGCATCTGAAAGTAGAAACTCGCCCGATTACAATGGTGTGTGTACTTTTCCCATAGGCCATTCCAGTTATTGGTTTCGAGTATCAGACTTGCGGAAATTTTGATGGTTTCTCAACCATTCCTTAACATCAAACCCCCATATCTCGCGAACGGATTGCCAAACACGAGAAATTCCTGTTGCATCTGAAAGGAGAAAGTCGCCCGATTACAACGGTGTGCGTATTTTTGCCCTAGGCAATAGTAGTTAATGGTTTCGAGTATCAGACTTGCGAAAATTTTGATGGTTTCTCAACCATTCCTTAACTTCAAACTACCCATATCTCGCGAACGGATTGACGAACTCGAGAAATTCCTGTTGCATCTGAAAATAGAAACTCGCCAGATTACAATGTTGTGTGTACTTTTCCCCTAGTCCATTCCAGTTATTGGTTTCGAGTATCAGACTTGCGAATATTATGTTGGTTTCTCAACCATTCCTTAACTTCAAACTTCCATATCTCCCGATCGGATTGACGAACTCGAGAAATTCCTGTTGCATCTGAAAGTAGAAACTCGCCCGATTACAATGGTGTGTGTACTCTTCCCCTAGGGCATTCCAGTTATTGGTTTCGAGTATCAGACTTGCGAAAATTTTAATGGTTTCTCAACCGTTCCTTAACTTCAAACTCCCATAACTCGCGAACGGATTGACGAACTCGAGATTTTCCTGTTGCATCTGAAACTAGAAACTCGCCCGATTACAATGGTGTGTGTACTCTTCCCCTAGGCCACTCCAGTTATTGGTTTCGAGTATCATACTTGCAAAAACTTGGATGGTTTCTCAACCATTCCTTAACTTCAAACTCCCATATCTCGCGAACGGATTGACGAACACGAGATATTCCTGTTGCATCTGAAAGTAGAAACTCGCACGATTACAATGGTGTGTGTATTTTTGCCCTAGGCAATAGTAGTTATTGGTTTCGAGTATCAGACTTGCGAAGATTTTGATGGTTTCTTAACCATTCCTTAAGTTCAAACTCCCATATCTCGTGAACGGATTGACGATCTCGAGAAATTCCTTTTGCATCTGAAAGTAGAAACTCGCCCGATTACAATGGTGTGTGTACTCTTTCCCTAGGCCATTCCAGTTATTTGTTTCGAGTATCAGACTTGCAAAAATTTGGATGGTTTATCAACCATTCCTTAACTTCAAACTCCCATATCTCGCGAACGGATTGACGAACTCGAGAAATTCCTGTTGCATCTGAAAGTAGAAACTCGCCCGATTACAATGGTGTGTGTACTTTTCCCATAGGCCATTCCAGTTATTGGTTTCGAGTATCAGACTTGCGGAAATTTTGATGGTTCCTCAACCATTCCTTAACATCAAACCCCCATATCTCGCGAACGGATTGCCAAACACGAGAAATTCCTGTTGCATCTGAAAGGAGAAAGTCGCCCGATTACAACGGTGTGCGTATTTTTGCCCTAGGCAATAGTAGTTATTGGTTTCGAGTATCAGACTTGCGAAAATTTTGATGGTTTCTCAACCATTCCTTAACTTCAAACTCCCATATCTCGCGAACGGATTGACGAACTCGATAAATTCCTGTTGCATCTGAAAATAGAAACTCGCCAGATTACAATGTTGTGTGTACTTTTCCCCTAGTCCATTCCAGTTATTGGTTTCGAGTATCAGACTTGCGAATATTATGTTGGTTTCTCAACCATTCCTTAACTTCAAACTTCCATATCTCCCGATCGGATTGACGAACTCGAGAAATTCCTGTTGCATCTGAAAGTAGAAACTCGCCCGATTACAATGGTGTGTGTACTCTTCCCCTAGGGCATTCCAGTTATTGGTTTCGAGTATCAGACTTGCGAAAATTTTAATGGTTTCTCAACCGTTCCTTAACTTCAAACTCCCATAACTCGCGAACGGATTGACGAACTCGAGATTTTCCTGTTGCATCTGAAACTAGAAACTCGCCCGATTACAATGGTGTGTGTACTCTTCCCCTAGGCCACTCCAGTTATTGGTTTCGAGTATCATACTTGCAAAAATTTGGATGGTTTCTCAACCATTCCTTAACTTCAAACTCCCATATCTCGCGAACGGATTGACGAACACGAGATATTCCTGTTGCATCTGAAAGTAGAAACTCGCACGATTACAATGGTGTGTGTATTTTTGCCCTAGGCAATAGTAGTTATTGGTTTCGAGTATCAGACTTGCGAAGATTTTGATGGTTTCTCAACCATTCCTTAACTTCAAACTACCCATATCTCGCGAACGGATTGACGAACTCGAGAAATTCCTGTTGCATCTGAAAATAGAAACTCGCCAGATTACAATGTTGTGTGTACTTTTCCCCTAGTCCATTCCAGTTATTGGTTTCGAGTATCAGACTTGCGAATATTATGTTGGTTTCTCAACCATTCCTTAACTTCAAACTTCCATATCTCCCGATCGGATTGACGAACTCGAGAAATTCCTGTTGCATCTGAAAGTAGAAACTCGCCCGATTACAATGGTGTGTGTACTCTTCCCCTAGGGCATTCCAGTTATTGGTTTCGAGTATCAGACTTGCGAAAATTTTAATGGTTTCTCAACCGTTCCTTAACTTCAAACTCCCATAACTCGCGAACGGATTGACGAACTCGAGATTTTCCTGTTGCATCTGAAACTAGAAACTCGCCCGATTACAATGGTGTGTGTACTCTTCCCCTAGGCCACTCCAGTTATTGGTTTCGAGTATCATACTTGCAAAAACTTGGATGGTTTCTCAACCATTCCTTAACTTCAAACTCCCATATCTCGCGAACGGATTGACGAACACGAGATATTCCTGTTGCATCTGAAAGTAGAAACTCGCACGATTACAATGGTGTGTGTATTTTTGCCCTAGGCAATAGTAGTTATTGGTTTCGAGTATCAGACTTGCGAAGATTTTGATGGTTTCTTAACCATTCCTTAAGTTCAAACTCCCATATCTCGTGAACGGATTGACGATCTCGAGAAATTCCTTTTGCATCTGAAAGTAGAAACTCGCCCGATTACAATGGTGTGTGTACTCTTTCCCTAGGCCATTCCAGTTATTTGTTTCGAGTATCAGACTTGCAAAAATTTGGATGGTTTATCAACCATTCCTTAACTTCAAACTCCCATATCTCGCGAACGGATTGACGAACTCGAGAAATTCCTGTTGCATCTGAAAGTAGAAACTCGCCCGATTACAATGGTGTGTGTACTTTTCCCATAGGCCATTCCAGTTATTGGTTTCGAGTATCAGACTTGCGGAAATTTTGATGGTTCCTCAACCATTCCTTAACATCAAACCCCCATATCTCGCGAACGGATTGCCAAACACGAGAAATTCCTGTTGCATCTGAAAGGAGAAAGTCGCCCGATTACAACGGTGTGCGTATTTTTGCCCTAGGCAATAGTAGTTATTGGTTTCGAGTATCAGACTTGCGAAAATTTTGATGGTTTCTCAACCATTCCTTAACTTCAAACTCCCATATCTCGCGAACGGATTGACGAACTCGATAAATTCCTGTTGCATCTGAAAATAGAAACTCGCCAGATTACAATGTTGTGTGTACTTTTCCCCTAGTCCATTCCAGTTATTGGTTTCGAGTATCAGACTTGCGAATATTATGTTGGTTTCTCAACCATTCCTTAACTTCAAACTTCCATATCTCCCGATCGGATTGACGAACTCGAGAAATTCCTGTTGCATCTGAAAGTAGAAACTCGCCCGATTACAATGGTGTGTGTACTCTTCCCCTAGGGCATTCCAGTTATTGGTTTCGAGTATCAGACTTGCGAAAATTTTAATGGTTTCTCAACCGTTCCTTAACTTCAAACTCCCATAACTCGCGAACGGATTGACGAACTCGAGATTTTCCTGTTGCATCTGAAACTAGAAACTCGCCCGATTACAATGGTGTGTGTACTCTTCCCCTAGGCCACTCCAGTTATTGGTTTCGAGTATCATACTTGCAAAAATTTGGATGGTTTCTCAACCATTCCTTAACTTCAAACTCCCATATCTCGCGAACGGATTGACGAACACGAGATATTCCTGTTGCATCTGAAAGTAGAAACTCGCACGATTACAATGGTGTGTGTATTTTTGCCCTAGGCAATAGTAGTTATTGGTTTCGAGTATCAGACTTGCGAAGATTTTGATGGTTTCTTAACCATTCCTTAACTTCAAACTCCCATATCTCGTGAACGGATTGACGACCTCGAGAAATTCCTTTTGCATCTGAAAGTAGAAACTCGCCCGATTACAATGGTGTGTGTACTCTTTCCCTAGGCCATTCCAGTTATTTGTTTCGAGTATCAGACTTGCAAAAATTTGGATGGTTTATCAACCATTCCTTAACTTCAAACTCCCATATCTCGCGAACGGATTGACGAACTCGAGAAATTCCTGTTGCATCTGAAAGTAGAAACTCGCCCGATTACAATGGTGTGTGTACTTTTCCCATAGGCCATTCCAGTTATTGGTTTCGAGTATCAGACTTGCGGAAATTTTGATGGTTTCTCAACCATTCCTTAACATCAAACCCCCATATCTCGCGAACGGATTGCCAAACACGAGAAATTCCTGTTGCATCTGAAAGGAGAAAGTCGCCCGATTACAACGGTGTGCGTATTTTTGCCCTAGGCAATAGTAGTTAATGGTTTCGAGTATCAGACTTGCGAAAATTTTGATGGTTTCTCAACCATTCCTTAACTTCAAACTCCCATATCTCGCGAACGGATTGACGAACTCGAGAAATTCCTGTTGCATCTGAAAATAGAAACTCGCCAGATTACAATGTTGTGTGTACTTTTCCCCTAGTCCATTCCAGTTATTTGTTTCGAGTATCAGAATTGCGAATATTATGTTGGTTTCTCAACCATTCCTTAACTTCAAACTTCCATATCTCCCGATCGGATTGACGAACTCGAGAAATTCCTGTTGCATCTGAAAGTAGAAACTCGCCCGATTACAATGGTGTGTGTTCTCTTCCCCTAGGGCATTCCAGTTATTGGTTTCGAGTATCAGACTTGCGAAAATTTTAATGGTTTCTCAACCGTTCCTTAACTTCAAACTCCCATAACTCGCGAACGGATTGACGAACTCGAGATTTTCCTGTTGCATCTGAAACTAGAAACTCGCCCGATTACAATGGTGTGTGTACTCTTCCCCTAGGCCACTCCAGTTATTGGTTTCGAGTATCATACTTGCAAAAACTTGGATGGTTTCTCAACCATTCCTTAACTTCAAACTCCCATATCTCGCGAACGGATTGACGAACACGAGATATTCCTGTTGCATCTGAAAGTAGAAACTCGCACGATTACAATGGTGTGTGTATTTTTGCCCTAGGCAATAGTAGTTATTGGTTTCGAGTATCAGACTTGCGAAGATTTTGATGGTTTCTTAACCATTCCTTAACTTCAAACTCCCATATCTCGTGAACGGATTGACGACCTCGAGAAATTCCTTTTGCATCTGAAAGTAGAAACTCGCCCGATTACAATGGTGAGTGTACTCTTTCCCTAGGCCATTCCAGTTATTTGTTTCGAGTATCAGACTTGCAAAAATTTGGATGGTTTATCAACCATTCCTTAACTTCAAACTCCCATATCTCGCGAACGGATTGACGAACTCGAGAAATTCCTGTTGCATCTGAAAGTAGAAACTCGCCCGATTACAATGGTGTGTGTACTTTTCCCATAGGCCATTCCAGTTATTGGTTTCGAGTATCAGACTTGCGGAAATTTTGATGGTTTCTCAACCATTCCTTAACATCAAACCCCCATATCTCGCGAACGGATTGCCAAACACGAGAAATTCCTGTTGCATCTGAAAGGAGAAAGTCGCCCGATTACAACGGTGTGCGTATTTTTGCCCTAGGCAATAGTAGTTATTGGTTTCGAGTATCAGACTTGCGAAAATTTTGATGGTTTCTCAACCATTCCTTAACTTCAAACTCCCATATCTCGCGAACGGATTGACGAACTCGAGAAATTCCTGTTGCATCTGAAAATAGAAACTCGCCAGATTACAATGTTGTGTGTACTTTTCCCCTAGTCCATTCCAGTTATTGGTTTCGAGTATCAGACTTGCGAATATTATGTTGGTTTCCCAACCATTCCTTAACTTCAAACTTCCATATCTCGCGATCGGATTGACGAACTCGAGAAATTCCTGTTGCATCTGAAAGTAGAAACTCGCCCGATTACAATGGTGTGTGTACTCTTCCCCTAGGCCATTCCAGTTATTGGTTTCGAGTATCAGACTTGCGAAAATTTTAATGGTTTCTCAACCGTTCCTTAACTTCAAACTCCCATAACTCGCGAACGGATTGACGAACTCGAGATTTTCCTGTTGCATCTGAAACTAGAAACTCGCCCGATTACAATGGTGTGTGTACTCTTCCCCTAGGCCACTCCAGTTATTGGTTTCGAGTATCAGACTTGCAAAAATTTGGACGGTTTCTCAACCATTCCTTAACTTCAAACTGCCATATCTCGCGAACGGATTGACGAACTCGAGAAATTCCTGTTGCATCTGAAAGTAGAAACTCGCCCGATTACAATGTTGTGTGTACTTTTCCCCTAGGCCATTCCAGTTATTGGTTTCGAGTATCAGACTTGCGAAAATTTTGATGGTTTCTCAAACATTCCTTAATATCAAACCCCCATATCTGGCGAACGGATTGCCAAACACGAGAAATTCCTGTTGGATCTGAAAGCAGAAAGTCGTCCGATTACAACGGTATATGTATTTTTGCCCTAGGCAATAGTAGTTATTGGTTTCGAGTATCAGACTTGCGAATATTTTGTTGGTTTCTCAACCATTCCTTAACTTCAAACTTACATATCTCGCGATCGGATTGACGAACTCGAGAAATTCCTGTTGCATCTGAAAGTAGAAACTCGCCCGATTACAATGGTGTGTGTACTCTTCCCCTAGGCCATTCCAGTTATTGGTTTCGAGTATCAGACTTGCGAAAATTTTGATGGTTTCTCAACCGTTCCTTAACTTCAAACTCCCATAACTCGCGAACGGATTGACGAACTCGAGATATTCCTGTTGCATCTGAAACTAGAAACTCGCCCGATTACAATGGTGTGTGTACTTTTCCCCTAGGCCATTCCAGTTATTGGTTTCGAGTATCAGACTTGCGAAAATTTTGATGGTTTCTCAACCATTCCTTAACTTCAAACTCCCATATCTCGCGAACGGATTGCCGAACTCGAGAAATTCCTATTGCATCTGAAAGTAGAAACTCGCCCGATTACAAGGGCGGGTGTACTTTTCCCCTAGGCCATTCCAGTTATAGGTTTCGAGTATCAGACAAGCTAAAATTCTGATGGTTTCTCAAACATTCCGTAACTTCAAACTCCCATATTTCGCGAACGGATTGACGAACTCGAGAAATTCCTGTTGCATCCGAAAGCAGAAACTCGCCCGATTACGACAGTATGTGTATTTTTGCCCTAGGCAATAGTAGTTATTGGTTTCGAGAATCAGACTTGCGAAAATTTTGATGGTTTCTCAACCATTCCTTAACTTCAAACTCCCATATCTCGCGAACGGATTGACGAACTCGAGAAATGCCTGTTGCATCTGAAAATAGAAACTCGCCTGATTACAATGGTGTGTGTACTTTTCCACTAGGCCATTCCAGTTATTGGTTTCGAGTATCAGACTTGCGAATATTTTGTTGGTTTCTCAACCATTCCTTAACTTCAAACTCCCATATCTCGCGATCGGATTGACGAACTCGAGAAATTCCTGTTGCATCTGAAAATAGAACATCGCCCGATTACAATGGTGTGTGTACTTTTCCCCTAGGCCGTTCCAGTTACTGGTTTCGAGTATCAGACTTGCGAATATTTTGTTGGTTTCTCAACCATTCCTTAACTTCAAACTCCCATTTTTCGCGAACGGATTGACGAACTCGAGAAATTCCTGTTGCATCTGAAAGTAGAAACTCGCCCGATTACAATGGTGTGTGTACTTTTACCCTAGGCCATTCCAGTTATTGGTTTCGAGTATCAGACTTGCGAAAATTTTGATGGTTTCTCAACCATTCCTTAACATCAAACCCCCATATCTGGCGAACGGATAGCCAGACACGAGAAATTCCTGTTGGATCTGAAAGCAGAAAGTCGTCCGATTACAACGGTATATGTATTTTTGCCCTAGGCAATAGTAGTTATTGGTTTCGAGTATCAGACTTGCGAAAATTTTGATGGTTTCTCAACCATTCCTTAACTTCAAACTCCCATATCTCGTGAACGGATTGACGAACTCGAGAAATTCCTGTTGCATCTGAAAATAGAAACACGCCCGATTACAATGGTGTGTGTACTTTTCCCCCAGGCCATTCCAGTTATTGGTTTCAAGTACAAGACTTGCGAAAATTTTGATGGTTTCTCAACCGTTCCTTAACTTCAAACTCCCATAAATCGCGAACGGATTGACGAACTCGAGATATTCCTGTTGCATCTGTAACTAGAAACTCGCCCGATTACAATGGTGTGTGTACTTTTCCCCTAGGCCATTCCAGTTATTGGTTTCGAGTATCAGACTTGCGAAAATTTTGATGGTTTCTCAACCATTCCTTAACTTCAAACTCCCATATCTCGCGAACGGATTGACGAACACGAGATATTCCTGTTGCATCTGAAAGTAGAAACTCGCACGATTACAATGGTGTGTGTATTTTTGCACTAGGCAATAGTAGTTATTGGTTTCGAGTATCAGACTTGCGAAGATTTTGATGGTTTCTCAACCATCCCTTAACTTCAAACTCCCATATCTCGAGAACGGATTGACGACCTCGAGAAATTCCTGTTGCATCTGAAAGTAGAAACTCGCCCGATTACAATGGTGTGTGTACTTTTCCCCTAGGCCATTCCAGTTATTGGTTTCGAGTATCAGACTTGCAAAAATTTGGATGGTTTCTCAACCATTCCTTAACTTCAAACTCCCATATCTCGCGAGCGGATTGACGAACTCGAGAAATTCCTGTTGCATCGGAAAGTAGAAACTCGCCCGATTACAATGGTGTGTGTACTTTTCCCATAGGCCATTCCAGTTATTGGTTTCGAGTATCAGACTTGCGAAAATTTTGATGGTTTCTCAACCATTCCTTAACATCAAACCCCCATATCTCGCGAACGGATTGCCAAACACGAGAAATTCCTGTTGCATCTGAAAGCAGAAAGTCGCCCGATTACAACGGTGTGCGTATTTTTGCCCTAGGCAATAGTAGTTATTGGTTTCGAGTATCAAACTTGCGAGAATTTTGATGGTTTCTCAACCAGTCCTTAACTTCAAACTCCCATATCTCGCGAACGGATTGACAAACTCGAGAAATTCCTGTTGCATCTGAAAATAGAAACTCGCCCGATTACAATGGTGTGTGTACTTTTCCCCTAGGCCATTCCAGTTATTGGTTTCGAGTATCAGACTTGCGAATATTTTGTTGGTTTCTCAAACATTCCTTAACTTCAAACTTCCATATCTCGCGATCGGATTGACGAACTCGAGAAATTCCTGTTGCATCTGAAAGTAGAAACTCGCCCGATTACAATGGTGTGTGTACTTTTCCCCCAGGCCATTCCAGTTATTGGTTTCGAGTATCAGACTCGCAAAAATTTGGATGGTTTCTCAACCATTCCTTAACTTCAAACTCCCATATCTCGCGAACGGATTGACGAACTCGAGAAATTCCTGATGCATCTGAAAATAGAAACTCGCCCGATTACAATGGAGTGTGTACTTTTCCCCAGGGCCATTCCAGTTATTGGTTTCGAGTCTCAGACTTGCGAAAATTTTGATGGTTTCTCAACCATTCCTTAACGACAAACTCCCATATCTCGCGAACGGATTGCCGAACTCGAGAAATTCCTGTTGCATCCGAAAGCAGAAACTCGCCCGATTACGACGGTATGTGTATTCTTGCCCTAGGCAATAGTAGTTATTGGTTTCGAGTATCAGACTTGCGAATATTTTGTTGGTTTCTCAACCATTCCTTAACTTCAAACTCCCATATCTCGCGAACGGATGACGAACTCGAGAAATTCCTGTTGCATCTGAAAGTAGAAACTCGCCCGATTACAATGGTGTGTGTACTTTTCCCCCAGGCCATTCCAGTTATTGGTTTCGAGTATGAGATTTTCAAAAATTTGGATGGTTTCTCAACCATTCCTTAACTTCAAACTGCCATATCTCGCGAACGGATTGACGAACTCGAGAAATTCATGTTGCATCTGAAAGTAGAAACTCGCACGATTACAATGGTGTGTGTATTTTTGCCCTAGGCAATAGTAGTTATTGATTTCGAGTATCAGACTTGCGAAGATTTTGATGGTTTCTTAACCATTCCTTAACTTCAAACTCCCATATCTCGCGAACGGATTGACGAACTCGAGAAATTCCTGTTGCATCTGAAAATAGAAACTCGCCAGATTACAATGTTGTGTGTACTTTTCCCCTAGTCCATTCCAGTTATTGGTTTCGAGTATCAGACTTGCGAATATTATGTTGGTTTCTCAACCATTCCTTAACTTCAAACTTCCATATCTCCCGATCGGATTGACGAACTCGAGAAATTCCTGTTGCATCTGAAAGTAGAAACTCGCCCGATTACAATGGTGTGTGTTCTCTTCCCCTAGGGCATTCCAGTTATTGGTTTCGAGTATCAGACTTGCGAAAATTTTAATGGTTTCTCAACCGTTCCTTAACTTCAAACTCCCATAACTCGCGAACGGATTGACGAACTCGAGATTTTCCTGTTGCATCTGAAACTAGAAACTCGCCCGATTACAATGGTGTGTGTACTCTTCCCCTAGGCCACTCCAGTTATTGGTTTCGAGTATCATACTTGCAAAAACTTGGATGGTTTCTCAACCATTCCTTAACTTCAAACTCCCATATCTCGCGAACGGATTGACGAACTCGAGAAATTCCTGTTGCATCTGAAAGTAGAAACTCGCCCGATTACAATGGTGTGTGTACTTTTCCCCTAGTCCATTCCAGTTATTGGTTTCGAGTATCAGACTTGCGAATATTATGTTGGTTTCTCAACCATTCCTTAACTTCAAACTTCCATATCTCCCGATCGGATTGACGAACTCGAGAAATTCCTGTTGCATCTGAAAGTAGAAACTCGCCCGATTACAATGGTGTGTGTTCTCTTCCCCTAGGGCATTCCAGTTATTGGTTTCGAGTATCAGACTTGCGAAGATTTTGATGGTTTCTTAACCATTCCTTAAGTTCAAACTCCCATATCTCGTGAACGGATTGACGATCTCGAGAAATTCCTTTTGCATCTGAAAGTAGAAACTCGCCCGATTACAATGGTGTGTGTACTCTTTCCCTAGGCCATTCCAGTTATTTGTTTCGAGTATCAGACTTGCAAAAATTTGGATGGTTTATCAACCATTCCTTAACTTCAAACTCCCATATCTCGCGAACGGATTGACGAACTCGAGAAATTCCTGTTGCATCTGAAAGTAGAAACTCGCCCGATTACAATGGTGTGTGTACTTTTCCCATAGGCCATTCCAGTTATTGGTTTCGAGTATCAGACTTGCGGAAATTTTGATGGTTCCTCAACCATTCCTTAACATCAAACCCCCATATCTCGCGAACGGATTGCCAAACACGAGAAATTCCTGTTGCATCTGAAAGGAGAAAGTCGCCCGATTACAACGGTGTGCGTATTTTTGCCCTAGGCAATAGTAGTTATTGGTTTCGAGTATCAGACTTGCGAAAATTTTGATGGTTTCTCAACCATTCCTTAACTTCAAACTCCCATATCTCGCGAACGGATTGACGAACTCGATAAATTCCTGTTGCATCTGAAAATAGAAACTCGCCAGATTACAATGTTGTGTGTACTTTTCCCCTAGTCCATTCCAGTTATTGGTTTCGAGTATCAGACTTGCGAATATTATGTTGGTTTCTCAACCATTCCTTAACTTCAAACTTCCATATCTCCCGATCGGATTGACGAACTCGAGAAATTCCTGTTGCATCTGAAAGTAGAAACTCGCCCGATTACAATGGTGTGTGTACTCTTCCCCTAGGGCATTCCAGTTATTGGTTTCGAGTATCAGACTTGCGAAAATTTTAATGGTTTCTCAACCGTTCCTTAACTTCAAACTCCCATAACTCGCGAACGGATTGACGAACTCGAGATTTTCCTGTTGCATCTGAAACTAGAAACTCGCCCGATTACAATGGTGTGTGTACTCTTCCCCTAGGCCACTCCAGTTATTGGTTTCGAGTATCATACTTGCAAAAATTTGGATGGTTTCTCAACCATTCCTTAACTTCAAACTCCCATATCTCGCGAACGGATTGACGAACACGAGATATTCCTGTTGCATCTGAAAGTAGAAACTCGCACGATTACAATGGTGTGTGTATTTTTGCCCTAGGCAATAGTAGTTATTGGTTTCGAGTATCAGACTTGCGAAGATTTTGATGGTTTCTTAACCATTCCTTAACTTCAAACTCCCATATCTCGTGAACGGATTGACGACCTCGAGAAATTCCTTTTGCATCTGAAAGTAGAAACTCGCCCGATTACAATGGTGTGTGTACTCTTTCCCTAGGCCATTCCAGTTATTTGTTTCGAGTATCAGACTTGCAAAAATTTGGATGGTTTATCAACCATTCCTTAACTTCAAACTCCCATATCTCGCGAACGGATTGACGAACTCGAGAAATTCCTGTTGCATCTGAAAGTAGAAACTCGCCCGATTACAATGGTGTGTGTACTTTTCCCATAGGCCATTCCAGTTATTGGTTTCGAGTATCAGACTTGCGGAAATTTTGATGGTTTCTCAACCATTCCTTAACATCAAACCCCCATATCTCGCGAACGGATTGCCAAACACGAGAAATTCCTGTTGCATCTGAAAGGAGAAAGTCGCCCGATTACAACGGTGTGCGTATTTTTGCCCTAGGCAATAGTAGTTAATGGTTTCGAGTATCATACTTGCGAAAATTTTGATGGTTTCTCAACCATTCCTTAACTTCAAACTCCCATATCTCGCGAACGGATTGACGAACTCGAGAAATTCCTGTTGCATCTGAAAATAGAAACTCGCCAGATTACAATGTTGTGTGTACTTTTCCCCTAGTCCATTCCAGTTATTGGTTTCGAGTATCAGACTTGCGAATATTATGTTGGTTTCTCAACCATTCCTTAACTTCAAACTTCCATATCTCCCGATCGGATTGACGAACTCGAGAAATTCCTGTTGCATCTGAAAGTAGAAACTCGCCCGATTACAATGGTGTGTGTTCTCTTCCCCTAGGGCATTCCAGTTATTGGTTTCGAGTATCAGACTTGCGAAAATTTTAATGGTTTCTCAACCGTTCCTTAACTTCAAACTCCCATAACTCGCGAACGGATTGACGAACTCGAGATTTTCCTGTTGCATCTGAAACTAGAAACTCGCCCGATTACAATGGTGTGTGTACTCTTCCCCTAGGCCACTCCAGTTATTGGTTTCGAGTATCATACTTGCAAAAACTTGGATGGTTTCTCAACCATTCCTTAACTTCAAACTCCCATATCTCGCGAACGGATTGACGAACACGAGATATTCCTGTTGCATCTGAAAGTAGAAACTCGCACGATTACAATGGTGTGTGTATTTTTGCCCTAGGCAATAGTAGTTATTGGTTTCGAGTATCAGACTTGCGAAGATTTTGATGGTTTCTTAACCATTCCTTAACTTCAAACTCCCATATCTCGTGAACGGATTGACGACCTCGAGAAATTCCTTTTGCATCTGAAAGTAGAAACTCGCCCGATTACAATGGTGTGTGTACTCTTTCCCTAGGCCATTCCAGTTATTTGTTTCGAGTATCAGACTTGCAAAAATTTGGATGGTTTATCAACCATTCCTTAACTTCAAACTCCCATATCTCGCGAACGGATTGACGAACTCGAGAAATTCCTGTTGCATCTGAAAGTAGAAACTCGCCCGATTACAATGGTGTGTGTACTTTTCCCATAGGCCATTCCAGTTATTGGTTTCGAGTATCAGACTTGCGGAAATTTTGATGGTTTCTCAACCATTCCTTAACATCAAACCCCCATATCTCGCGAACGGATTGCCAAACACGAGAAATTCCTGTTGCATCTGAAAGGAGAAAGTCGCCCGATTACAACGGTGTGCGTATTTTTGCCCTAGGCAATAGTAGTTATTGGTTTCGAGTATCAGACTTGCGAAAATTTTGATGGTTTCTCAACCATTCCTTAACTTCAAACTCCCATATCTCGCGAACGGATTGACGAACTCGAGAAATTCCTGTTGCATCTGAAAATAGAAACTCGCCAGATTACAATGTTGTGTGTACTTTTCCCCTAGTCCATTCCAGTTATTGGTTTCGAGTATCAGACTTGCGAATATTATGTTGGTTTCTCAACCATTCCTTAACTTCAAACTTCCATATCTCGCGATCGGATTGACGAACTCGAGAAATTCCTGTTGCATCTGAAAGTAGAAACTCGCCCGATTACAATGGTGTGTGTACTCTTCCCCTAGGCCATTCCAGTTATTGGTTTCGAGTATCAGACTTGCGAAAATTTTAATGGTTTCTCAACCGTTCCTTAACTTCAAACTCCCATAACTCGCGAACGGATTGACGAACTCGAGATTTTCCTGTTGCATCTGAAACTAGAAACTCGCCCGATTACAATGGTGTGTGTACTCTTCCCCTAGGCCACTCCAGTTATTGGTTTCGAGTATCAGACTTGCAAAAATTTGGACGGTTTCTCAACCATTCCTTAACTTCAAACTGCCATATCTCGCGAACGGATTGACGAACTCGAGAAATTCCTGTTGCATCTGAAAGTAGAAACTCGCCCGATTACAATGTTGTGTGTACTTTTCCCCTAGGCCATTCCAGTTATTGGTTTCGAGTATCAGACTTGCGAAAATTTTGATGGTTTCTCAAACATTCCTTAATATCAAACCCCCATATCTGGCGAACGGATTGCCAAACACGAGAAATTCCTGTTGGATCTGAAAGCAGAAAGTCGTCCGATTACAACGGTATATGTATTTTTGCCCTAGGCAATAGTAGTTATTGGTTTCGAGTATCAGACTTGCGAATATTTTGTTGGTTTCTCAACCATTCCTTAACTTCAAACTTACATATCTCGCGATCGGATTGACGAACTCGAGAAATTCCTGTTGCATCTGAAAGTAGAAACTCGCCCGATTACAATGGTGTGTGTACTCTTCCCCTAGGCCATTCCAGTTATTGGTTTCGAGTATCAGACTTGCGAAAATTTTGATGGTTTCTCAACCGTTCCTTAACTTCAAACTCCCATAACTCGCGAACGGATTGACGAACTCGAGATATTCCTGTTGCATCTGAAACTAGAAACTCGCCCGATTACAATGGTGTGTGTACTTTTCCCCTAGGCCATTCCAGTTATTGGTTTCGAGTATCAGACTTGCGAAAATTTTGATGGTTTCTCAACCATTCCTTAACTTCAAACTCCCATATCTCGCGAACGGATTGCCGAACTCGAGAAATTCCTATTGCATCTGAAAGTAGAAACTCGCCCGATTACAAGGGCGTGTGTACTTTTCCCCTAGGCCATTCCAGTTATAGGTTTCGAGTATCAGACAAGCTAAAATTCTGATGGTTTCTCAAACATTCCGTAACTTCAAACTCCCATATTTCGCGAACGGATTGACGAACTCGAGAAATTCCTGTTGCATCCGAAAGCAGAAACTCGCCCGATTACGACAGTATGTGTATTTTTGCCCTAGGCAATAGTAGTTATTGGTTTCGAGAATCAGACTTGCGAAAATTTTGATGGTTTCTCAACCATTCCTTAACTTCAAACTCCCATATCTCGCGAACGGATTGACGAACTCGAGAAATGCCTGTTGCATCTGAAAATAGAAACTCGCCTGATTACAATGGTGTGTGTACTTTTCCACTAGGCCATTCCAGTTATTGGTTTCGAGTATCAGACTTGCGAATATTTTGTTGGTTTCTCAACCATTCCTTAACTTCAAACTCCCATATCTCGCGAACGGATTGACGAACTCGAGAAATTCCTGTTGCATCTGAAAATAGAACATCGCCCGATTACAATGGTGTGTGTACTTTTCCCCTAGGCCGTTCCAGTTACTGGTTTCGAGTATCAGACTTGCGAATATTTTGTTGGTTTCTCAACCATTCCTTAACTTCAAACTCCCATTTTTCGCGAACGGATTGACGAACTCGAGAAATTCCTGTTGCATCTGAAAGTAGAAACTCGCCCGATTACAATGGTGTGTGTACTTTTACCCTAGGCCATTCCAGTTATTGGTTTCGAGTAGCAGACTTGCGAAAATTTTGATGGTTTCTCAACCATTCCTTAACATCAAACCCCCATATCTGGCGAACGGATAGCCAGACACGAGAAATTCCTGTTGGATCTGAAAGCAGAAAGTCGTCCGATTACAACGGTATATGTATTTTTGCCCTAGGCAATAGTAGTTATTGGTTTCGAGTATCAGACTTGCGAAAATTTTGATGGTTTCTCAACCATTCCTTAACTTCAAACTCCCATATCTCGCGAACGGATTGACGAACACGAGATATTCCTGTTGCATCTGAAAGTAGAAACTCGCACGATTACAATGGTGTGTGTATTTTTGCACTAGGCAATAGTAGTTATTGGTTTCGAGTATCAGACTTGCGAAGATTTTGATGGTTTCTCAACCATCCCTTAACTTCAAACTCCCATATCTCGAGAACGGATTGACGACCTCGAGAAATTCCTGTTGCATCTGAAAGTAGAAACTCGCCCGATTACAAAGGTGTGTGTACTTTTCCCCTAGGCCATTCCAGTTATTGGTTTCGAGTATCAGACTTGCAAAAATTTGGATGGTTTCTCAACCATTCCTTAACTTCAAACTCCCATATCTCGCGAGCGGATTGACGAACTCGAGAAATTCCTGTTGCATCGGAAAGTAGAAACTCGCCCGATTACAATGGTGTGTGTACTTTTCCCATAGGCCATTCCAGTTATTGGTTTCGAGTATCAGACTTGCGAAAATTTTGATGGTTTCTCAACCATTCCTTAACATCAAACCCCCATATCTCGCGAACGGATTGCCAAACACGAGAAATTCCTGTTGCATCTGAAAGCAGAAAGTCGCCCGATTACAACGGTGTGCGTATTTTTGCCCTAGGCAATAGTAGTTATTGGTTTCGAGTATCAAACTTGCGAGAATTTTGATGGTTTCTCAACCAGTCCTTAACTTCAAACTCCCATATCTCGCGAACGGATTGACAAACTCGAGAAATTCCTGTTGCATCTGAAAATAGAAACTCGCCCGATTACAATGGTGTGTGTACTTTTCCCCTAGGCCATTCCAGTTATTGGTTTCGAGTATCAGACTTGCGAATATTTTGTTGGTTTCTCAAACATTCCTTAACTTCAAACTTCCATATCTCGCGATCGGATTGACGAACTCGAGAAATTCCTGTTGCATCTGAAAGTAGAAACTCGCCCGATTACAATGGTGTGTGTACTTTTCCCCCAGGCCATTCCAGTTATTGGTTTCGAGTATCAGACTCGCAAAAATTTGGATGGTTTCTCAACCATTCCTTAACTTCAAACTCCCATATCTCGCGAACGGATTGACGAACTCGAGAAATTCCTGATGCATCTGAAAATAGAAACTCGCCCGATTACAATGGAGTGTGTACTTTTCCCCAGGGCCATTCCAGTTATTGGTTTCGAGTCTCAGACTTGCGAAAATTTTGATGGTTTCTCAACCATTCCTTAACGACAAACTCCCATATCTCGCGAACGGATTGCCGAACTCGAGAAATTCCTGTTGCATCCGAAAGCAGAAACTCGCCCGATTACGACGGTATGTGTATTCTTGCCCTAGGCAATAGTAGTTATTGGTTTCGAGTATCAGACTTGCGAATATTTTGTTGGTTTCTCAACCATTCCTTAACTTCAAACTCCCATATCTCGCGAACGGATGACGAACTCGAGAAATTCCTGTTGCATCTGAAAGTAGAAACTCGCCCGATTACAATGGTGTGTGTACTTTTCCCCCAGGCCATTCCAGTTATTGGTTTCGAGTATGAGATTTCCATAATTTGGATGGTTTCTCAACCATTCCTTAACTTCAAACTGCCATATCTCGCGAACGGATTGACGAACTCGAGAAATTCATGTTGCATCTGAAAGTAGAAACTCGCACGATTACAATGGTGTGTGTATTTTTGCCCTAGGCAATAGTAGTTATTGATTTCGAGTATCAGACTTGCGAAGATTTTGATGGTTTCTTAACCATTCCTTAACTTCAAACTCCCATATCTCGCGAACGGATTGACGAACTCGAGAAATTCCTGTTGCATCTGAAAATAGAAACTCGCCAGATTACAATGTTGTGTGTACTTTTCCCCTAGTCCATTCCAGTTATTGGTTTCGAGTATCAGACTTGCGAATATTATGTTGGTTTCTCAACCATTCCTTAACTTCAAACTTCCATATCTCCCGATCGGATTGACGAACTCGAGAAATTCCTGTTGCATCTGAAAGTAGAAACTCGCCCGATTACAATGGGGTGTGTTCTCTTCCCCTAGGGCATTCCAGTTATTGGTTTCGAGTATCAGACTTGCGAAAATTTTAATGGTTTCTCAACCGTTCCTTAACTTCAAACTCCCATAACTCGCGAACGGATTGACGAACTCGAGATTTTCCTGTTGCATCTGAAACTAGAAACTCGCCCGATTACAATGGTGTGTGTACTCTTCCCCTAGGCCACTCCAGTTATTGGTTTCGAGTATCATACTTGCAAAAACTTGGATGGTTTCTCAACCATTCCTTAACTTCAAACTCCCATATCTCGCGAACGGATTGACGAACACGAGATATTCCTGTTGCATCTGAAAGTAGAAACTCGCACGATTACAATGGTGTGTGTATTTTTGCCCTAGGCAATAGTAGTTATTGGTTTCGAGTATCAGACTTGCGAAGATTTTGATGGTTTCTTAACCATTCCTTAAGTTCAAACTCCCATATCTCGTGAACGGATTGACGATCTCGAGAAATTCCTTTTGCATCTGAAAGTAGAAACTCGCCCGATTACAATGGTGTGTGTACTCTTTCCCTAGGCCATTCCAGTTATTTGTTTCGAGTATCAGACTTGCAAAAATTTGGATGGTTTATCAACCATTCCTTAACTTCAAACTCCCATATCTCGCGAACGGATTGACGAACTCGAGAAATTCCTGTTGCATCTGAAAGTAGAAACTCGCCCGATTACAATGGTGTGTGTACTTTTCCCATAGGCCATTCCTGTTATTGGTTTCGAGTATCAGACTTGCGGAAATTTTGATGGTTCCTCAACCATTCCTTAACATCAAACCCCCATATCTCGCGAACGGATTGCCAAACACGAGAAATTCCTGTTGCATCTGAAAGGAGAAAGTCGCCCGATTACAACGGTGTGCGTATTTTTGCCCTAGGCAATAGTAGTTATTGGTTTCGAGTATCAGACTTGCGAAAATTTTGATGGTTTCTCAACCATTCCTTAACTTCAAACTCCCATATCTCGCGAACGGATTGACGAACTCGATAAATTCCTGTTGCATCTGAAAATAGAAACTCGCCAGATTACAATGTTGTGTGTACTTTTCCCCTAGTCCATTCCAGTTATTGGTTTCGAGTATCAGACTTGCGAATATTATGTTGGTTTCTCAACCATTCCTTAACTTCAAACTTCCATATCTCCCGATCGGATTGACGAACTCGAGAAATTCCTGTTGCATCTGAAAGTAGAAACTCGCCCGATTACAATGGTGTGTGTACTCTTCCCCTAGGGCATTCCAGTTATTGGTTTCGAGTATCAGACTTGCGAAAATTTTAATGGTTTCTCAACCGTTCCTTAACTTCAAACTCCCATAACTCGCGAACGGATTGACGAACTCGAGATTTTCCTGTTGCATCTGAAACTAGAAACTCGCCCGATTACAATGGTGTGTGTACTCTTCCCCTAGGCCACTCCAGTTATTGGTTTCGAGTATCATACTTGCAAAAATTTGGATGGTTTCTCAACCATTCCTTAACTTCAAACTCCCATATCTCGCGAACGGATTGACGAACACGAGATATTCCTGTTGCATCTGAAAGTAGAAACTCGCACGATTACAATGGTGTGTGTATTTTTGCCCTAGGCAATAGTAGTTATTGGTTTCGAGTATCAGACTTGCGAAGATTTTGATGGTTTCTTAACCATTCCTTAACTTCAAACTCCCATATCTCGTGAACGGATTGACGACCTCGAGAAATTCCTTTTGCATCTGAAAGTAGAAACTCGCCCGATTACAATGGTGTGTGTACTCTTTCCCTAGGCCATTCCAGTTATTTGTTTCGAGTATCAGACTTGCAAAAATTTGGATGGTTTATCAACCATTCCTTAACTTCAAACTCCCATATCTCGCGAACGGATTGACGAACTCGAGAAATTCCTGTTGCATCTGAAAGTAGAAACTCGCCCGATTACAATGGTGTGTGTACTTTTCCCATAGGCCATTCCAGTTATTGGTTTCGAGTATCAGACTTGCGGAAATTTTGATGGTTTCTCAACCATTCCTTAACATCAAACCCCCATATCTCGCGAACGGATTGCCAAACACGAGAAATTCCTGTTGCATCTGAAAGGAGAAAGTCGCCCGATTACAACGGTGTGCGTATTTTTGCCCTAGGCAATAGTAGTTATTGGTTTCGAGTATCAGACTTGCGAAAATTTTGATGGTTTCTCAACCATTCCTTAACTTCAAACTCCCATATCTCGCGAACGGATTGACGAACTCGAGAAATTCCTGTTGCATCTGAAAATAGAAACTCGCCAGATTACAATGTTGTGTGTACTTTTCCCCTAGTCCATTCCAGTTATTGGTTTCGAGTATCAGACTTGCGAATATTATGTTGGTTTCTCAACCATTCCTTAACTTCAAACTTCCATATCTCGCGATCGGATTGACGAACTCGAGAAATTCCTGTTGCATCTGAAAGTAGAAACTCGCCCGATTACAATGGTGTGTGTACTCTTCCCCTAGGCCATTCCAGTTATTGGTTTCGAGTATCAGACTTGCGAAAATTTTAATGGTTTCTCAACCGTTCCTTAACTTCAAACTCCCATAACTCGCGAACGGATTGACGAACTCGAGATTTTCCTGTTGCATCTGAAACTAGAAACTCGCCCGATTACAATGGTGTGTGTACTCTTCCCCTAGGCCACTCCAGTTATTGGTTTCGAGTATCAGACTTGCAAAAATTTGGACGGTTTCTCAACCATTCCTTAACTTCAAACTGCCATATCTCGCGAACGGATTGACGAACTCGAGAAATTCCTGTTGCATCTGAAAGTAGAAACTCGCCCGATTACAATGTTGTGTGTACTTTTCCCCTAGGCCATTCCAGTTATTGGTTTCGAGTATCAGACTTGCGAAAATTTTGATGGTTTCTCAAACATTCCTTAATATCAAACCCCCATATCTGGCGAACGGATTGCCAAACACGAGAAATTCCTGTTGGATCTGAAAGCAGAAAGTCGTCCGATTACAACGGTATATGTATTTTTGCCCTAGGCAATAGTAGTTATTGGTTTCGAGTATCAGACTTGCGAATATTTTGTTGGTTTCTCAACCATTCCTTAACTTCAAACTTACATATCTCGCGATCGGATTGACGAACTCGAGAAATTCCTGTTGCATCTGAAAGTAGAAACTCGCCCGATTACAATGGTGTGTGTACTCTTCCCCTAGGCCATTCCAGTTATTGGTTTCGAGTATCAGACTTGCGAAAATTTTGATGGTTTCTCAACCGTTCCTTAACTTCAAACTCCCATAACTCGCGAACGGATTGACGAACTCGAGATATTCCTGTTGCATCTGAAACTAGAAACTCGCCCGATTACAATGGTGTGTGTACTTTTCCCCTAGGCCATTCCAGTTATTGGTTTCGAGTATCAGACTTGCGAAAATTTTGATGGTTTCTCAACCATTCCTTAACTTCAAACTCCCATATCTCGCGAACGGATTGCCGAACTAGAGAAATTCCTATTGCATCTGAAAGTAGAAACTCGCCCGATTACAAGGGCGTGTGTACTTTTCCCCTAGGCCATTCCAGTTATAGGTTTCGAGTATCAGACAAGCTAAAATTCTGATGGTTTCTCAAACATTCCGTAACTTCAAACTCCCATATTTCGCGAACGGATTGACGAACTCGAGAAATTCCTGTTGCATCCGAAAGCAGAAACTCGCCCGATTACGACAGTATGTGTATTTTTGCCCTAGGCAATAGTAGTTATTGGTTTCGAGAATCAGACTTGCGAAAATTTTGATGGTTTCTCAACCATTCCTTAACTTCAAACTCCCATATCTCGCGAACGGATTGACGAACTCGAGAAATGCCTGTTGCATCTGAAAATAGAAACTCGCCTGATTACAATGGTGTGTGTACTTTTCCACTAGGCCATTCCAGTTATTGGTTTCGAGTATCAGACTTGCGAATATTTTGTTGGTTTCTCAACCATTCCTTAACTTCAAACTCCCATATCTCGCGAACGGATTGACGAACTCGAGAAATTCCTGTTGCATCTGAAAATAGAACATCGCCCGATTACAATGGTGTGTGTACTTTTCCCCTAGGCCGTTCCAGTTACTGGTTTCGAGTATCAGACTTGCGAATATTTTGTTGGTTTCTCAACCATTCCTTAACTTCAAACTCCCATTTTTCGCGAACGGATTGACGAACTCGAGAAATTCCTGTTGCATCTGAAAGTAGAAACTCGCCCGATTACAATGGTGTGTGTACTTTTACCCTAGGCCATTCCAGTTATTGGTTTCGAGTAGCAGACTTGCGAAAATTTTGATGGTTTCTCAACCATTCCTTAACATCAAACCCCCATATCTGGCGAACGGATAGCCAGACACGAGAAATTCCTGTTGGATCTGAAAGCAGAAAGTCGTCCGATTACAACGGTATATGTATTTTTGCCCTAGGCAATAGTAGTTATTGGTTTCGAGTATCAGACTTGCGAAAATTTTGATGGTTTCTCAACCATTCCTTAACTTCAAACTCCCATATCTCGCGAACGGATTGACGAACACGAGATATTCCTGTTGCATCTGAAAGTAGAAACTCGCACGATTACAATGGTGTGTGTATTTTTGCACTAGGCAATAGTAGTTATTGGTTTCGAGTATCAGACTTGCGAAGATTTTGATGGTTTCTCAACCATCCCTTAACTTCAAACTCCCATATCTCGAGAACGGATTGACGACCTCGAGAAATTCCTGTTGCATCTGAAAGTAGAAACTCGCCCGATTACAATGGTGTGTGTACTCTTCCCCTAGGCCATTCCAGTTATTGGTTTCGAGTATCAGACTTGCGAAAATTTTGATGGTTTCTCAACCGTTCCTTAACTTCAAACTCCCATAACTCGCGAACGGATTGACGAACTCGAGATATTCCTGTTGCATCTGAAACTAGAAACTCGCCCGATTACAATGGTGTGTGTACTTTTCCCCTAGGCCATTCCAGTTATTGGTTTCGAGTATCAGACTTGCGAAAATTTTGATGGTTTCTCAACCATTCCTTAACTTCAAACTCCCATATCTCGCGAACGGATTGCCGAACTCGAGAAATTCCTATTGCATCTGAAAGTAGAAACTCGCCCGATTACAAGGGCGTGTGTACTTTTCCCCTAGGCCATTCCAGTTATAGGTTTCGAGTATCAGACAAGCTAAAATTCTGATGGTTTCTCAAACATTCCGTAACTTCAAACTCCCATATTTCGCGAACGGATTGACGAACTCGAGAAATTCCTGTTGCATCCGAAAGCAGAAACTCGCCCGATTACGACAGTATGTGTATTTTTGCCCTAGGCAATAGTAGTTATTGGTTTCGAGAATCAGACTTGCGAAAATTTTGATGGTTTCTCAACCATTCCTTAACTTCAAACTCCCATATCTCGCGAACGGATTGACGAACTCGAGAAATGCCTGTTGCATCTGAAAATAGAAACTCGCCTGATTACAATGGTGTGTGTACTTTTCCACTAGGCCATTCCAGTTATTGGTTTCGAGTATCAGACTTGCGAATATTTTGTTGGTTTCTCAACCATTCCTTAACTTCAAACTCCCATATCTCGCGAACGGATTGACGAACTCGAGAAATTCCTGTTGCATCTGAAAATAGAACATCGCCCGATTACAATGGTGTGTGTACTTTTCCCCTAGGCCGTTCCAGTTACTGGTTTCGAGTATCAGACTTGCGAATATTTTGTTGGTTTCTCAACCATTCCTTAACTTCAAACTCCCATTTTTCGCGAACGGATTGACGAACTCGAGAAATTCCTGTTGCATCTGAAAGTAGAAACTCGCCCGATTACAATGGTGTGTGTACTTTTACCCTAGGCCATTCCAGTTATTGGTTTCGAGTAGCAGACTTGCGAAAATTTTGATGGTTTCTCAACCATTCCTTAACATCAAACCCCCATATCTGGCGAACGGATAGCCAGACACGAGAAATTCCTGTTGGATCTGAAAGCAGAAAGTCGTCCGATTACAACGGTATATGTATTTTTGCCCTAGGCAATAGTAGTTATTGGTTTCGAGTATCAGACTTGCGAAAATTTTGATGGTTTCTCAACCATTCCTTAACTTCAAACTCCCATATCTCGCGAACGGATTGACGAACACGAGATATTCCTGTTGCATCTGAAAGTAGAAACTCGCACGATTACAATGGTGTGTGTATTTTTGCACTAGGCAATAGTAGTTATTGGTTTCGAGTATCAGACTTGCGAAGATTTTGATGGTTTCTCAACCATCCCTTAACTTCAAACTCCCATATCTCGAGAACGGATTGACGACCTCGAGAAATTCCTGTTGCATCTGAAAGTAGAAACTCGCCCGATTACAAAGGTGTGTGTACTTTTCCCCTAGGCCATTCCAGTTATTGGTTTCGAGTATCAGACTTGCAAAAATTTGGATGGTTTCTCAACCATTCCTTAACTTCAAACTCCCATATCTCGCGAGCGGATTGACGAACTCGAGAAATTCCTGTTGCATCGGAAAGTAGAAACTCGCCCGATTACAATGGTGTGTGTACTTTTCCCATAGGCCATTCCAGTTATTGGTTTCGAGTATCAGACTTGCGAAAATTTTGATGGTTTCTCAACCATTCCTTAACATCAAACCCCCATATCTCGCGAACGGATTGCCAAACACGAGAAATTCCTGTTGCATCTGAAAGCAGAAAGTCGCCCGATTACAACGGTGTGCGTATTTTTGCCCTAGGCAATAGTAGTTATTGGTTTCGAGTATCAAACTTGCGAGAATTTTGATGGTTTCTCAACCAGTCCTTAACTTCAAACTCCCATATCTCGCGAACGGATTGACAAACTCGAGAAATTCCTGTTGCATCTGAAAATAGAAACTCGCCCGATTACAATGGTGTGTGTACTTTTCCCCTAGGCCATTCCAGTTATTGGTTTCGAGTATCAGACTTGCGAATATTTTGTTGGTTTCTCAAACATTCCTTAACTTCAAACTTCCATATCTCGCGATCGGATTGACGAACTCGAGAAATTCCTGTTGCATCTGAAAGTAGAAACTCGCCCGATTACAATGGTGTGTGTACTTTTCCCCCAGGCCATTCCAGTTATTGGTTTCGAGTATCAGACTCGCAAAAATTTGGATGGTTTCTCAACCATTCCTTAACTTCAAACTCCCATATCTCGCGAACGGATTGACGAACTCGAGAAATTCCTGATGCATCTGAAAATAGAAACTCGCCCGATTACAATGGAGTGTGTACTTTTCCCCAGGGCCATTCCAGTTATTGGTTTCGAGTCTCAGACTTGCGAAAATTTTGATGGTTTCTCAACCATTCCTTAACGACAAACTCCCATATCTCGCGAACGGATTGCCGAACTCGAGAAATTCCTGTTGCATCCGAAAGCAGAAACTCGCCCGATTACGACGGTATGTGTATTCTTGCCCTAGGCAATAGTAGTTATTGGTTTCGAGTATCAGACTTGCGAATATTTTGTTGGTTTCTCAACCATTCCTTAACTTCAAACTCCCATATCTCGCGAACGGATGACGAACTCGAGAAATTCCTGTTGCATCTGAAAGTAGAAACTCGCCCGATTACAATGGTGTGTGTACTTTTCCCCCAGGCCATTCCAGTTATTGGTTTCGAGTATGAGATTTTCAAAAATTTGGATGGTTTCTCAACCATTCCTTAACTTCAAACTGCCATATCTCGCGAACGGATTGACGAACTCGAGAAATTCATGTTGCATCTGAAAGTAGAAACTCGCACGATTACAATGGTGTGTGTATTTTTGCCCTAGGCAATAGTAGTTATTGGTTTCGAGTATCAGACTTGCGAAGATTTTGATGGTTTCTTAACCATACCTTAACTTCAAACTCCCATATCTCGCGAACGGATTGACGACCTCGAGAAATTCCTTTTGCATCTGAAAGTAGAAACTCGCCCGATTACAATGGTGTGTGTACTTTTCCCCCTGGCCATTCCAGTTATTGGTTTCGAGTATGAGATTTGCAAAAATTTGGATGGTTTCTCAACCATTCCTTAACTTCAAACTCCCATATCTCGCGAACGGATTGACGAACTCGAGAAATTCCTGTTGCATCTGAAAGTAGAAACTCGCCCGATTACAATGGTGCGTGTACTTTTCCCATAGGCCATTCCAGTTATTGTTTTCGAGTATCAGACTTGCGAAAATTTTGATGGTTTCTCAACCATTCCTTAACATCAAACCCCCATATCTCGCGAACGGATTGCCAAACACGAGAAATTCCTGTTGCATCTGAAAGGAGAAAGTCGCCCGATTACAACGGTGTGCGTATTTTTGCCCTAGGCAATAGTAGTTATTGGTTTCGAGAATCAGACTTGCGAAAATTTTGATGGTTTCTCAACCATTCCTTAACTTCAAACTCCCATATCTCGCGAGCGGATTGACGAACTCGAGAAATTCCTGTTGCATCTGAAAGTAGAAACTCGCCCGATTACAATGGTGTGTGTACTTTTCCCATAGGCAATTCCAGTTATTGGTTTCGAGTATCGGACTTGCGAAAATTTTGATGGTTTCTCAACCATTCCTTAACATCAAACCCCCATATCTCGCGAACGGATTGCCAAACACGAGAAATTCCTGTTGCATCTGAAAGGAGAAAGTCGCCCGATTACAACGGTGTGCGTATTTTTGCCCTAGGCAATAGTAGTTATTGGTTTCGAGTAACAGACTTGCGAAAATTTTGATGGTTTCTCAACCATTCCTTAACTTCAAACTGCCATATCTCGCGAACGGATTGACGAACTCGAGAAGTTCCTGTTGCATCTGAAAGTAGAAACTCGCACGATTACAATGGTGTGTGTATTTTTGCCCTAGGCAATAGTAGTTATTGGTTTCGAGTATCAGACTTGCGAAAATTTTGATTGTTTCTCAACCATTCCTTAACTTCAAACTCCCATACCTCGCGAACGGATTGACGAACACGAGATATTCCTGTTGCATCTTAAAGTAGAAACTCGCCCGATTACAATGGTGTGTGTATTTTTGCCCTAGGCAATAGTAGTTACTGGTTTCGAGTATCAGACTTGCGAAAATTTTGATGGTTTCTCAACCATTCCTTAACTTCAAACTCCCATATCTCGTGAACGGATTGACGAACTCGAGAAATTCCTGTTGCATCTGAAAATAGAAACTCGCCCGATTACAATGGTGTGTGTACATTTCCCCCAGGCCATTCCAGTTATTGGTTTCGAGTATCAGACTTGCGAAAACTTTGATGGTTTCTCAACCGTTCCTTAACTTCAAACTCCCATAACTCGCGAACGGATTGACGAACTCGAGATATTCCTGTTGCATCTGTAACTAGAAACTCGCCCGATTACAATGGTGTGTGTACTTTTCCCCTAGGCCATTCCAGTTATTGGTTTCGAGTATCAGACTTGCGAAAATTTTGATGGTTTCTCAACCATTCCTTAACTTCAAACTCCCATATCTCGCGAACGGATTGACGAACACGAGATATTCCTGTTGCATCTGAAAGTAGAAACTCGCACGATTACAATGGTGTGTGTATTTTTGCACTAGGCAATAGTAGTTATTGGTTTCGAGTATCAGACTTGCGAAGATTTTGATGGTTTCTCAACCATTCCTTAACTTCAAACTCCCATATCTCGAGAACGGATTGACGACCTCGAGAAATTCCTGTTGCATCTGAAAGTAGAAACTCGCCCGATTACAATGGTGTGTGTACTTTTCCCCTAGGCCATTCCTGTTATTGGTTTCGAGTATCAGACTTGCAAAAATTTGGATGGTTTCTCAACCATTCCTTAACTTCAAACTCCCATATCTCGCGAGCGGATTGACGAACTCGAGAAATTCCTGTTGCATCTGAAAGTAGAAACTCGCCCGATTACAATGGTGTGTGTACTTTTCCCATAGGCCATTCCAGTTATTGGTTTCGAGTATCAGACTTGCGAAAATTTTGATGGTTTCTCAACCATTCCTTAACATCAAACCCCCATATCTCGCGAACGGATTGCCAAACACGAGAAATTCCTGTTGCATCTGAAAGGAGAAAGTCGCCCGATTACAACGGTGTGCGTATTTTTGCCCTAGGCAATAGTAGTTATTGGTTTCGAGTATCAGACTTGCGAAAATTTTGATGGTTTCTCAACCATTCCTTAACTTCAAACTCCCATATCTCGTGAACGGATTGACGAACTCGAGAAATTCCTGTTGCATCTGAAAATAGAAACTCGCCCGATTACAATGATGTGTGTACTTTTCCCCCAGGCCATTCCAGTTATTGGTTTCGAGTATCAGACTTGCGAAAATTTTGATGGTTTCTCAACCATTCATTAACTTCAAACTTCCATATCTCGCGATCGGATTGACGAACTCGAGAAATTCCTGTTGCATCTGAAAGTAGAAACTCGCCCGATTTCAGTGGTGTGTGTACTTTTCCCCTAGGCCGTTCCAGTTATAGGTTTCGAGTATCAGACCAGCGAAAATTCTGATGGTTTCTCAACCATTCCTTAACTTCAGACTGCCGTATCTCGCGAACGGATTGACGAACTCGAGAAATTCCTGTTGGATCTTAAAGCAGAAAGTCGTCCGATTACAAAGGTATATGTATTTTTGCCCTAGGCAATAGTAGTTATTGGTTTCGAGTATCAGACTTGCGAATATTTTGATGGTTTCTCAAACATTCCGTAACATCAAACTCCCATATCTCGCGAACGGATCGACGAACTCGAGAAATTCCTGTTGCATCTGAAAGCAGAAAGTCGCCCGATTACAACGGTGTGCGTATTTTTGCCCTAGGCAATAGTAGTTATTGGTTTCGAGTATCAAACTTGCGAGAATTTTGTTGGTTTCTCAACCATTCCATAACTTCAAACTTCCATATCTCGCGATCGGATTGACGAACTCGAGAAATTCCTGTTGCATCTGAAAGTAGAAACTCGCCCGATTACAATGGTGTGTGTACTCTTCCCCTAGGCCATTCCAGTTATTGGTTTCGAGTATCAGACTTGCAAAAATTTGGATGGTTTCTCAACCATTCCTTAACTTCAGACTGCCGTATCTCGCGAACGGATTGACGAACTCGAGAAATTCCTGTTGGATCTTAAAGCAGAAAGTCGTCCGATTACAATGGTATATGTATTTTTGCCCTGGGCAATAGTAGTTATTGGTTTCGAGTATCAGACTTGCGAATATTTTGTTGGTTTCTCAACCATTCCTTAACTTCAAACTTCCATATCTCGCGATCGGATTGACGAACTCGAGAAATTCCTGTTGCATCTGAAAGTAGAAACTCGCCCGATTACAATGGTGTGTGTACTTTTCCCCTAGGCTATTCCAGTTATTGGTTTCGAGTATCAGACTTGCGAAAATTTTGATGGTTTCTCAACCATTCATTAACTTCAAACTTCCATATCTCGCGATCGGATTGACGAACTCGAGAAATTCCTGTTGCATCTGAAAGTAGAAACTCGCCCGATTTCAGTGGTGTGTGTACTTTTCCCCTAGGCCGTTCCAGTTATAGGTTTCGAGTATCAGACCAGCGAAAATTCTGATGGTTTCTCAAACATTCCGTAACATCAAACTCCCATATCTCGCGAACGGATCGACGAACTCGAGAAATTCCTGTTGCATCTGAAAGTAGAAACTCGCCCGATTACAACGGTATGTGTATTTTTGCCCTAGGCAATAGTAGTTATTGGTTTCGAGTATCACACTTGCGAAAATTTTGATGGTTTCTCAACCATTCCTTAAATTCAAACTCCCATATCTCGCGAACGGATTGACGAACTCGAGAAATTCCTGTTGCATCTGAAAGTAGAAACTCGCCCGATTACAATGGTGTGTGTACTTTTCCCCTAGGCCATTCCAGTTATTGGTTTCGAGTATCAGACTTGCGAAAATTTTGATGGTTTCTCAACCATTCCTTAACTTCAGACTCCCATATCTCACGAACGGATTGACGAACTCGTGAAATTCCTGTTGCATCTGAAAGCAGAAACTCGCCCGATTACAATGGTATGTGTATTTTTGCCCTAGGTCATAATAGTTATTGGTTTTGAGTATCAGACTTGCGAAAATTTTGATGGTTTCTCAACCATTCCTTAACTTCACTCTCCCATATCTCGCGAACGGATTGACGGACTCGAGATATTCCTGTTGCCCCTGAAAGTAGAAACTCGCCCGATTACAATGGTGTGTGTACTTTTCCCCTAGGCCATTCCAGTTATAGGTTTCGAGTATCAGACCAGCGAAAATTTTGATGGTTTCTCAAACATTCCGTAACTTCAAACTCCCATATCTCACGAACGGATTGACGAACTCGAGAAATGCCTGTTGCATCTGAAAGTAGAAACTCGCCCGATTACACTGGTGTGTGTACTCTTCCCCTAGGCCATTCCAGTTATTGGTTTCGAGTATCAGACTTGCGAAAATTTTGATGGTTTCTCAACCATTCCTTAACTTCAGACTCCCATATCTCACGAACGGATTGACGAACTCGTGAAATTCCTGTTGCATCTGAAAGCAGAAACTCGCCCGATTACAATGGTATGTGTATTTTTGCCCTAGGTCATAATAGTTATTGGTTTTGAGTATCAGACTTGCGAAAATTTTGATGGTTTCTCAACCATTCCTTAACTTCACTCTCCCATATCTCGCGAACGGATTGACGGACTCGAGATATTCCTGTTGCCCCTGAAAGTAGAAACTCGCCCGATTACAATGGTGTGTGTACTTTTCCCCTAGGCCATTCCAGTTATAGGTTTCGAGTATCAGACCAGCGAAAATTTTGATGGTTTCTCAAACATTCCGTAACTTCAAACTCCCATATCTCGAGAACGGATTGACGAACTCGAGAAATGCCTGTTGCATCTGAAAGTAGAAACTCGCCCGATTACACTGGTGTGTGTACTCTTCCCCTAGGCCATTCCAGTTATTGGTTTCGAGTATCAGACTTGCGAAAATTTTGATTGTTTCTCAACCATTTCTTAACTTCAAACTCCCATATTTCGCGAACGGATTGACGAACACGAGATATTCCTGTTGCATCTGAAAGTAGAAACTCGCCCGATTACAATGGTGTGTGTATTTTTGCCCTAGGCAATAGTAGTTATTGGTTTCGAGTATCAGACTTGCGAAAATTTTGATGGTTTCTCAACCATTCCTTAACTTCAAACTACCATATCTCGCGAACGGATTGACGAACTCGAGAAATTCCTGTTGCATCTGAAAATAGAAACTCGCCCGATTACAATGGTGTGTGTACTTTTCCCCTAGGGCATTCCAGTTATTGGTTTCGAGTATCAGACTTGCGAATATTTTGTTGGTTTCTCAACCATTCCTTAACTTCAAACCCCCATATCTCGCGAACGGATTGCCAAACACGAGAAATTCCTGTTGCATCTGAAAGGAGAAAGTCGCCCGATTACAACGGTGTGCGTATTTTTGCCCTAGGCAATAGTAGTTATTGGTTTCGAGTAACAGACTTGCGAAAATTTTGATGGTTTCTCAACCATTCCTTAACTTCAAACTGCCATATCTCGCGAACGGATTGACGAACTCGAGAAGTTCCTGTTGCATCTGAAAGTAGAAACTCGCACGATTACAATGGTGTGTGTATTTTTGCCCTAGGCAATAGTAGTTATTGGTTTCGACTATCAGACTTGCGAAGATTTTGATGGTTTCTCAACCATTCCTTAACTTCAAACTCCCATATCTCGCGAACGGATTGACGAACTCGAGAAATTCCTGTTGCATCTGAAAGTAGAAACTCGTCCGATTACAACGGTATATGTATTTTTGCCCTAGGCAATAGTAGTTATTGGTTTCGAGTATCAGACTTGCGAAAATTTTGATTGTTTCTCAACCATTCCTTAACTTCAAACTCCCATACCTCGCGAACGGATTGACGAACACGAGATATTCCTGTTGCATCTTAAAGTAGAAACTCGCCCGATTACAATGGTGTGTGTATTTTTGCCCTAGGCAATAGTAGTTACTGGTTTCGAGTATCAGACTTGCGAAAATTTTGATGGTTTCTCAACCATTCCTTAACTTCAAACTCCCATATCTCGTGAACGGATTGACGAACTCGAGAAATTCCTGTTGCATCTGAAAATAGAAACTCGCCCGATTACAATGGTGTGTGTACTTTTCCCCCAGGCCATTCCAGTTATTGGTTTCGAGTATCAGACTTGCGAAAACTTTGATGGTTTCTCAACCGTTCCTTAACTTCAAACTCCCATAACTCGCGAACGGATTGACGAACTCGAGATATTCCTGTTGCATCTGTAACTAGAAACTCGCCCGATTACAATGGTGTGTGTACTTTTCCCATAGGCCACTCCAGTTATTGGTTTCGAGTATCAGACTTGCGAAAATTTTGATGGTTTCTCAACCATTCCTTAACATCAAACCCCCATATCTCGCGAACGGATTGCCAAACACGAGAAATTCCTGTTGCATCTGAAAGGAGAAAGTCGCCCGATTACAACGGTGTGTGTACTTTTGCCCTAGGTCATAATAGTTATCGGTTTCGAGTATCAGACTTGCGAAAATTTTGATGGTTTCTCAACCATTCCTTAACTTCACTCTCCCATATCTCGCGAACGGATTGACGAACTCGAGATATTCCTGTTGCCCCTGAAAGTAGAGACTCGCCCGATTACAATGGTGTGTGTACTTTTCCCCTAGGCCATTCCAGTTATAGGTTTCGAGTATCAGACCAGCGAAAATTTTGATGGTTTCTCAAACATTCCGTAACTTCAAACTTCCATATCTCACGAACGGATTGACGAACTCGATAAATGCCTGTTGCATCTGAAAGTAGAAACTCGCCCGATTACAATGGTGTGTGTACTCTTCCCCTAGGCGATTTCAGTTATTGGTTTCGAGTATCAGACTTGCGAATATTTTGTTGGTTTCTCAACCATTCCTTAACTTCAAACTTCCATATCTCGCGATCGGATTGACGAACTCGAGAAATTCCTGTTGCATGTGAAAGTAGAAACTCGCGCGATTTCAATGGTGTGTGTACTTTTCCCTAGGCCGTTCCAGTTATAGGTTTCGAGTATCAGACCAGCGAAAATTTTGATGGTTTCTCAAACATTCCGTAACTTCAAACTCCCATATCTCACGAACGGATTGACGAACTCGATAAATGCCTGTTGCATCTGAAAGTAGAAACTCGCCCGATTACAATGGTGTGTGTACTCTTCCCCTAGGCGATTCCAGTTATTGGTTTCGAGTATCAGACTTGCGAAAATTTTGATCGTTTCTCAACCATTCCTGAAATTCAAACTCCTATATCTCGCGAACGGATTGACGAACTCGAGAAATTCCTGTTGCATCTGAAAGGAGAAAGTCGCCCGATTACAACCGTATGTGTATTTTTGCCCTAGGCAATAGTAGTTATTGGTTTCGAGTATCAGACTTGCGAAAATTTTGATGGTTTCTCAACCATTCCTTAACTTCAAACTCCCATATCTCGCGAACGGATTGACGAACTCGAGAAATTCCTGTTGCATCTGATAGTAGAAACTCGCCCGATTACAATGGTGTGTGTACTTTTCCCCTAGGCCATTCCAGTTATTGGTTTCGAGTATCAGACTTGCGAATATTTTGTTGGTTTCTCAGCCATTCCTTAACTTCAAACTCCCATATCTCGCGATCGGTTTGACGAACTCGAGAAATTCCTGTTGCATCTGATAATAGAAACTCGCCCGATTACAATGGTGTGTGTACTTTTCTCCTAGGCCATTCCAGTTATTGGTTTCGAGTATCAGACTAGCGAAAATTTTGATGGTTTCTCAACCATTCCTTAAATTCAAACTCCCATATCTCGCGAACGTATCGACGAACTCGAGAAATTCCTGTTGCATCTGAAAGCAGGAACTCGCCCGATTACAACGGTATGTGTATTTTTGCCCTCGGCAATAGTAGTTATTGGTTTCGAGTATCAGACTTGCGAAAATTTTGATGGTTTCCCAACCATTCCTTAACTTCAAACTCCCATAACTCGCGATCGGATTGACGAACTCGAGAAATTCCTGTTGCATCTGAAAGTAGAAACTCGCCCAATTACAATGGTGTGTGTACCTTTCCCCTAGGCCGTTCCAGTTATAGGTTTCGAGTATCAGACCAGCGAAAATTCTGATGGTTTCTCAAACATTCCGTAATATCAAACTCCCATATCTCGCGAACGGATCGACGAACTCGAGAAATTCCTGCTGCATCCGAAAGCAGAAACTCTCCCGATTACAACGGTATGTGTATTTTTGCCCTAGGCAATAGTAGTTATTGGTTTCGAGTATCACGCTTGCGAAAATTTTGGTGGTTTCTCAACCATTCCTTAAATTCAAACTCCCATATCTCGCGAACGGATCGACGAACTTGAGAAATTCCTGTTGCATCCGAAAGCAGAAACTCGCCCGATTACAACGGTATGTGTATTTTTGCCCTAGGCAATAGTAGTTATTGCTTTCGAGTATCACACTTGCGAAAATTTTGATGGTTTCTCAAGCATTCCTTAACTTCAAACTCCCATATCTCGCGAACGGATTGACGAACTCCAGAAATTCCTGTTGCATCTGAAAGCAGGAACTCGCCCGATTACAACGGTATGTGTATTTTTGCCCTGGGCAATAGTATTTATTGGATTCGAGTATCAGACTTGCGAAAATTTTGATGGTTCCTCAACCATTCGTTAACTTCATAATCCCATATCTCGCGAACGGATTGACGAACTCGAGATATTCCTGTTGCACCTGAAAGTAGAAACTCGCCCGATTACAACGGTATGTGTATTTTTGCCCTTGGCAATAGTAGTTATTGCTTTCGAGTATCACACTTGCGAAAATTTTGATGGTTTCTCAACCATTCCTTAACTCCAAACTCCCATATCTCGCGAAGGGATTGACGAACTCGAGATATTCCTGTTGCACCTGAAAGTAGAAACTCGCCCGATTACAATGGTGTGTGTACTTTTCCCCTAGGCAATTCCAGTTGTTGGTTTCGAGTATCAGAATTGCGAAAATTTTGATGGTTTCTCAACCATTCCTTCACTTCAAACTCCCATATCTGGCGAACGGATTGACGAACTCGAGAAATTCCTGTTGCATCCGAAAGCAGAAACTCGCCCGATTACAACGGTATGTGTATTTTTGCCCTAGGCAATAGTAGTTATTGGTTTCGAGTATCAGACTTGCGAAAATTTTGATGGTTTCTCAACCATTCCTTAATTTCAAACTCCCATATCTCGCGAGCGGATTGACGAACTCGACAAATTCCTGTTGCATCTGAATGCAGAAACTCGCCCGATTACAATGGTATGTGTATTTTTGCCCTAGGCAATAGTAGTTATTGGTTTCAAGTATCAGACTTGCGAAAATTTTGATGGTTTCTCAACCATTCCTTAACTTCAAACTCCCATATCTCGCGAACGGATTGACGAACTCGAGAAATTCCTGTTGCATCTGATAATAGAAACTCGCCCGATTACAATGGTGTGTGTACTTTTCCCCTAGGCCATTCCAGTTATTGGTTTCGAGTATCAGACTTGCGAATATTTTGTTGGTTTCTCAACCATTCCTTAACTTCAAACTCCCATATCTCGCGATCGGTTTGACGCACTCGAGAAATTCCTGTTGCATCTGATAATAGAAACTCGCCCGATTACAATGGTGTGTGTACTTTTCCCCTAGGCCATTCCAGTTATTGGTTTCGAGTATCAGACTAGCGAAAATTTTGATGGTTTCTCAACCATTCCTTAAATTCAAACTCCCATATCTCGCGAACGTATCGACGAACTCGAGAAATTCCTGTTGCATCTGAAAGCAGGAACTCGCCCGATTACAACGGTATGTGTATTTTTGCCCTCGGCAATAGTAGTTATTGGTTTCGAGTATCAGACTTGCGAAAATTTTGATGGTTTCCCAACCATTCCTTAACTTCAAACTCCCATAACTCGCGATCGGATTGACGAACTCGAGAAATTCCTGTTGCATCTGAAAGTAGAAACTCGCCCAATTACAATGGTGTGTGTACCTTTCCCCTAGGCCGTTCCAGTTATAGGTTTCGAGTATCAGACCAGCGAAAATTCTGATGGTTTCTCAAACATTCCGTAATATCAAACTCCCATATCTCGCGAACGGATCGACGAACTCGAGAAATTCCTGCTGCATCCGAAAGCAGAAACTCTCCCGATTACAACGGTTAGTGTATTTTTGCCCTAGGCAATAGTAGTTATTGGTTTCGAGTATCACGCTTGCGAAAATTTTGGTGGTTTCTCAACCATTCCTTAAATTCAAACTCCCATATCTCGCGAACGGATCGACGAACTCGAGAAATTCCTGTTGCATCCGAAAGCAGAAACTCGTCCGATTACAACGGTATGTGTATTTTTGCCCTGGGCAATAGTATTTATTGGATTCGAGTATCAGACTTGCGAAAATTTTGATGGTTCCTCAACCATTCGTTAACATCATAATCCCATAACTCGCGATCGGATTGACGAACTCGAGAAATTCCTGTTGCATCTGAAAGTAGAAACTCGCCCAATTACAATGGTGTGTGTACCTTTCCCCTAGGCTGTTCCAGTTATAGGTTTCGAGTATCAGACCAGCGAAAATTCTGATGGTTTCTCAAACATTCCGTAATATCAAACTCCCATATCTCGCGAACGGATCGACGAACTCGAGAAATTCCTGCTGCATCCGAAAGCAGAAACTCTCCCGATTACAACGGTTAGTGTATTTTTGCCCTAGGCAATAGTAGTTATTGGTTTCGAGTATCACGCTTGCGAAAATTTTGGTGGTTTCTCAACCATTCCTTAAATTCAAACTCCCATATCTCGTTAACGGATCGACGAACTCGAGAAATTCCTGTTGCATCCGAAAGCAGAAACTCGTCCGATTACAACGGTATGTGTATTTTTGCCCTGGGCAATAGTATTTATTGGATTCGAGTATCAGACTTGCGAAAATTTTGATGGTTCCTCAACCATTCGTTAACTTCATAATCCCATATCTCGCGAACGGATTGACGAACTCGAGATATTCCTGTTGCACCTGAAAGTAGAAACTCGCCCGATTACAACGGTATGTGTATTTTTGCCCTAGGCAATAGTAGTTATTGCTTTCGAGTATCACACTTGCGAAAATTTTGATGGTTTCTCAACCATTCCTTAACTCCAAACTCCCATATCTCGCGAACGGATTGACGAACTCGAGATATTCCTGTTGCACCTGAAAGTAGAAACTCGCCCGATTACAATGGTGTGTGTACTTTTCCCCTAGGCAATTCCAGTTGTTGGTTTCGAGTATCAGAATTGCGAAAATTTTGATGGTTTCTCAACCATTCCTTCACTTCAAACTCCCATATCTGGCGAACGGATTGACGAACTCGAGAAATTCCTGTTGCATCCGAAAGCAGAAACTCGCCCGATTACAACGGTATGTGTATTTTTGCCCTAGGCAATAGTAGTTATTGGTTTCGAGTATCAGACTTGCGAAAATTTTGATGGTTTCTCAACCATTCCTTAATTTCAAACTCCCATATCTCGCGAGCGGATTGACGAACTCGACAAATTCCTGTTGCATCTGAATGCAGAAACTCGCCCGATTACAATGGTATGTGTATTTTTGCCCTAGGCAATAGTAGTTATTGGTTTCAAGTATCAGACTTGCGAAAATTTTGATGGTTTCTCAACCATTCCTTAACTTCAAACTCCCATATCTCGCGAACGGATTGACGAACTCGAGAAATTCCTGTTGCATCTGATAATAGAAACTCGCCCGATTACAATGGTGTGTGTACTTTTCCCCTAGGCCATTCCAGTTATTGGTTTCGAGTATCAGACTTGCGAATATTTTGTTGGTTTCTCAACCATTCCTTAACTTCAAACTCCCATATCTCGCGATCGGTTTGACGCACTCGAGAAATTCCTGTTGCATCTGATAATAGAAACTCGCCCGATTACAATGGTGTGTGTACTTTTCCCCTAGGCCATTCCAGTTATTGGTTTCGAGTATCAGACTAGCGAAAATTTTGATGGTTTCTCAACCATTCCTTAAATTCAAACTCCCATATCTCGCGAACGTATCGACGAACTCGAGAAATTCCTGTTGCATCTGAAAGCAGGAACTCGCCCGATTACAACGGTATGTGTATTTTTGCCCTCGGCAATAGTAGTTATTGGTTTCGAGTATCAGACTTGCGAAAATTTTGATGGTTTCCCAACCATTCCTTAACTTCAAACTCCCATAACTCGCGATCGGATTGACGAACTCGAGAAATTCCTGTTGCATCTGAAAGTAGAAACTCGCCCAATTACAATGGTGTGTGTACCTTTCCCCTAGGCCGTTCCAGTTATAGGTTTCGAGTATCAGACCAGCGAAAATTCTGATGGTTTCTCAAACATTCCGTAATATCAAACTCCCATATCTCGCGAACGGATCGACGAACTCGAGAAATTCCTGCTGCATCCGAAAGCAGAAACTCTCCCGATTACAACGGTTAGTGTATTTTTGCCCTAGGCAATAGTAGTTATTGGTTTCGAGTATCACGCTTGCGAAAATTTTGGTGGTTTCTCAACCATTCCTTAAATTCAAACTCCCATATCTCGCGAACGGATCGACGAACTCGAGAAATTCCTGTTGCATCCGAAAGCAGAAACTCGTCCGATTACAACGGTATGTGTATTTTTGCCCTGGGCAATAGTATTTATTGGATTCGAGTATCAGACTTGCGAAAATTTTGATGGTTCCTCAACCATTCGTTAACATCATAATCCCATAACTCGCGATCGGATTGACGAACTCGAGAAATTCCTGTTGCATCTGAAAGTAGAAACTCGCCCAATTACAATGGTGTGTGTACCTTTCCCCTAGGCTGTTCCAGTTATAGGTTTCGAGTATCAGACCAGCGAAAATTCTGATGGTTTCTCAAACATTCCGTAATATCAAACTCCCATATCTCGCGAACGGATCGACGAACTCGAGAAATTCCTGCTGCATCCGAAAGCAGAAACTCTCCCGATTACAACGGTTAGTGTATTTTTGCCCTAGGCAATAGTAGTTATTGGTTTCGAGTATCACGCTTGCGAAAATTTTGGTGGTTTCTCAACCATTCCTTAAATTCAAACTCCCATATCTCGTTAACGGATCGACGAACTCGAGAAATTCCTGTTGCATCCGAAAGCAGAAACTCGTCCGATTACAACGGTATGTGTATTTTTGCCCTGGGCAATAGTATTTATTGGATTCGAGTATCAGACTTGCGAAAATTTTGATGGTTCCTCAACCATTCGTTAACTTCATAATCCCATATCTCGCGAACGGATTGACGAACTCGAGATATTCCTGTTGCACCTGAAAGTAGAAACTCGCCCGATTACAACGGTATGTGTATTTTTGCCCTAGGCAATAGTAGTTATTGCTTTCGAGTATCACACTTGCGAAAATTTTGATGGTTTCTCAACCATTCCTTAACTCCAAACTCCCATATCTCGCGAACGGATTGACGAACTCGAGATATTCCTGTTGCACCTGAAAGTAGAAACTCGCCCGATTACAATGGTGTGTGTACTTTTCCCCTAGGCAATTCCAGTTGTTGGTTTCGAGTATCAGAATTGCGAAAATTTTGATGGTTTCTCAACCATTCCTTCACTTCAAACTCCCATATCTCGCGAACGGATTGAAGAACTCGAGAAATTCCTGTTGCTTCTGAAAGTAGAAACTCGCCCGATTACAATGGTGTGTGTACTTTTCCCCTAGGCCATTCCAGTTATAGGTTTCCAGTATCAGACCAGCTAAAATTCTGATGGTTTCTCAAACATTCCGTAACTTCAAACTCCCATATCTCGCGAACGGATGGACGAACTCGAGAAATTCCTGTTGCATCCGAAAGCAGAAACTCGCCCGATTATAACGGTATGTGTATTTTTGCCCTAGGCAATAGTAGTTATTGGTTTCGAGTATCAGACTTGAGAAAATTTTGATGGTTTCTCAACCATTCCTTAACTTCAAACTCCCATATCTCGCGAACGGATTGACGAACTCGACAAATTCCTGTTGCATCTGAATGCAGAAACTCGCCCGATTACAATGGTATGTGTATTTTTGCCCTAGGCAATAGTAGTTATTGGTTTCAAGTATCAGACTGGCGAAAATTTTGATGGTTTCTCAACCATTCCTTAACTTCAAACTCCCATATCTCGCGAACGGATTGACGAACTCGAGAAATTCCTGTTGCATCTGATAATAGAAACTCGCCCGATTACAATGGTGTGTGTACTTTTCCCCTAGGCCATTCCAGTTATTGGTTTCGAGTATCAGACTTGCGAATATTTTGTTGGTTTCTCAGCCATTCCTTAACTTCAAACTCCCATATCTCGCGATCGGTTTGACGACCTCGAGAAATTCCTGTTGCATCTGATAATAGAAACTCGTCCGATTACAATGGTGTGTGTACTTTTCCCCTAGGCCATTCCAGTTATTGGTTTCGAGTATCAGACTAGCGAAAATTTTGATGGTTTCTCAACCATTCCTGAAATTCAAACTCCCATATCTCGCGAACGGATCGACGAACTCGAGAAATTCCTGTTGCATCTGAAAGCAGGAACTCGCCCGATTACAACGGTATGTGTATTTTTGCCCTCGGCAATAGTAGTTATTGGATTCGAGTATCAGACTTGCGAAAATTTCGATGGTTTCTCAACCATTCCTTAACTTCATACTACCATATCTCGCGAACGAATTGACGAACTCGAGAAATTCCTGTTGCATCTGAAATCAGAAAGTTGCCCGATTACCACGGTATGTGTATTTTTCCCTACGAAATAGTAGTTATTGGTTTCGAGTATCAGACTTGCGAAAATTTTGATGGTTTCTCAACCATTCCTTAATTCAAACTCTCATATCTCGCGAACGGATTGACGAACTCGAGAAATTCCTGTTGCATCTGAAAGTAGAAACTCGCTCGATTACAATGGTGTGTGTACTTTTCCCCTAGGCCATTCCAGTTATAGATTCCGAGTATCAGATGCAAAAATTTTGATGGTTTCTCAACCATTCCTTAACTTCAACCTCCCATATCTCGCGAGCGGATTGACGAACTCGACAAATTCCTGTTGCATCTGAATGCAGAAACTCGCCCGATTACAATGGTATGTGTATTTTTGCCCTAGGCAATAGTAGTTATTGGTTTCAAGTATCAGACTGGCGAAAATTTTGATGGTTTCTCAACCATTCCTTAACTTCAAACTCCCATATCTCGCGAACGGATTGACGAACTCGAGAAATTCCTGTTGCATCTGATAATAGAAACTCGCCCGATTACAATGGTGTGTGTACTTTTCCCCTAGGCCATTCCAGTTATTGGTTTCGAGTATCAGACTTGCGAATATTTTGTTGGTTTCTCAGCCATTCCTTAACTTCAAACTCCCATATCTCGCGATCGGTTTGACGACCTCGAGAAATTCCTGTTGCATCTGATAATAGAAACTCGTCCGATTACAATGGTGTGTGTACTTTTCCCCTAGGCCATTCCAGTTATTGGTTTCGAGTATCAGACTAGCGAAAATTTTGATGGTTTCTCAACCATTCCTGAAATTCAAACTCCCATATCTCGCGAACGGATCGACGAACTCGAGAAATTCCTGTTGCATCTGAAAGCAGGAACTCGCCCGATTACAACGGTATGTGTATTTTTGCCCTCGGCAATAGTAGTTATTGGATTCGAGTATCAGACTTGCGAAAATTTCGATGGTTTCTCAACCATTCCTCAACTTCATACTACCATATCTCGCGAACGAATTGACGAACTCGAGAAATTCCTGTTGCATCTGAAATCAGAAAGTTGCCCGATTACCACGGTATGTGTATTTTTCCCTACGAAATAGTAGTTATTGGTTTCGAGTATCAGACTTGCGAAAATTTTGATGGTTTCTCAACCATTCCTTAATTCAAACTCTCATATCTCGCGAACGGATTGACGAACTCGAGAAATTCCTGTTGCATCTGAAAGTAGAAACTCGCTCGATTACAATGGTGTGTGTACTTTTCCCCTAGGCCATTCCAGTTATAGATTCCGAGTATCAGATGCAAAAATTTTGATGGTTTCTCAACCATTCCTTAACTTCAAACTCCCATATCTCGCGAGCGGATTGACGAACTCGACAAATTCCTGTTGCATCTGAATGCAGAAACTCGCCCGATTACAATGGTATGTGTATTTTTGCCCTAGGCTACAGTAGTTATTGGTTTCAAGTATCAGACTTGCGAAAATTTTGATGGTTTCTCAACCATTCCTTAACTTCAAACTCCCATATCTCGCGAACGGATTGACGAACTCGAGAAATTCCTGTTGCATCTGATAATAGAAACTCGTCCGATTACAATGGTGTGTGTACTTTTCCCCTAGGCCATTCCAGTTATTGGTTTCGAGTATCAGACTAGCGAAAATTTTGATGGTTTCTCAACCATTCCTGAAATTCAAACTCCCATATCTCGCGAACGGATCGACGAACTCGAGAAATTCCTGTTGCATCTGAAAGCAGGAACTCGCCCGATTACAACGGCATGTGTATTTTTGCCCTCGGCAATAGTAGTTATTGGATTCGAGTATCAGACTTGCGAAATACCATATCTCGCGAACGAATTGACGAACTCGAGAAATTCCTGTTGCATCTGAAATCAGAAAGTTGCCCGATTACCACGGTATGTGTATTTTTCCCTACGAAATAGTAGTTATTGGTTTCGAGTATCAGACTTGCGAAAATTTTGATGGTTTCTCAACCATTCCTTAATTCAAACTCCCATATCTCGCGAACGGATTGACGAACTCGAGATATTCCTGTTGCACCTGAATGTAGAAACTCGCCCGATTGCAATGGTGAGTGTACTTTTCCCCTAGGCCATTCCAGTTATAGGTTTCGAGTATCAGACCAGGGAAAATTTTGATGGTTTCTCAACCATTCATTAACTTCAAACTCGCATACCTCGCGCACGGATTGACGAACTCGAGAAATTCCTGTTGCATCTGAAATCAGAAAGTAGCCCGATTACAACGGTACGTGTATTTTGCCCTAGGCAATAGTATTTATTGGTTTCGAGTATCAGACTTGCGAAAATTTTGATGGTTTCTCAACCATTCCTTAACTTCAAACTCCCATATCTCGCGAACGGATTGACGAACTCGAGATATTCCTGTTGCATCTGAAAGTAGAAACTTGCCCGATTACAATGGTGTGTGTACTTTTCCCCTAGGCCATTCCAGTTATAGGTTTCGAGTATCAGACTAGCGAAAATTCTGATGGTTTCTCAAACATTCCGTAACTTCGAACTCCCATATCTCGCGAACGGATAGACGAACTCGAGAAATTCCTGTTGCATCCGAAAGCAGAAACTCGCCCGTTTACAACAGTATGTGTATTTTTCCCCTAGGCAGGAGTAGTTATTGGTTTCGAGTATCAGACTTGCGAAAATTTTGATGGTTTCTCAACCATTCCTTAACTTCAAACTCCCATATCTCGCGAACGGATTGAAGAACTCGAGAAATTCCTGTTGCATCTGAAAGTAGAAACTCGCTCGATTACAAAGGTGTGTGTACTTTTCCCCTAGGCCATTCCAGTTATTGGTTTCGAGTATCAGACTTGCGAAAATTTGATGGTTTGTCAACCATTCCTTAGCTTCAAACTCCCATATCGCGCGAACGGATTGACGAACTCGAGATATTCCTTTTGCACCTGAAAGTAGAAACTCGCCCGATTACAATGGTGTATGTACTTTTCCCCTAGGCCATTCCAGTTGTTGGTTTCGAGTATCAGAATTGCGAAAATTTTGATGGTTTCTCAAGCATTCCTTCCCTTCAAACTCCCATACCTCGCGAACGGATTGACGAACTCGAGAAATTCCTGTTGCATCCGAAAGCAGAAACTCGCCCGTTTACAACGGTATGTGTATTTTTGCCCTAGGCAATAGTAGTTATTGGTTTCGAGTATCAGACTTGCGAAAATTTTGATGGTTTCTCAACCATTCCTTAACTTCAAACTCCCATATCTCGCGAACGGATTGACGAACTCGAGATATCCTTCTTGCATCTGAAAGTAGAAACTCGTCCGATTACAATGGTGTGTGTACTTTTCCCCTAGACTATTCTAGTTATTGGTTTCGAGTATCAGACTTGCGAAAATTTTGATGGTTTCTCAACCATTCCTTCACTTCAAACTCCCATATCTCGCGAACGGATTGACGAAATCGAGAAATTCCTGTTGCGTCTGAAAGTAGAAACTCGCCCGATTACAATGGTGTGTGTACTTTACCCCTAGGCCATTCCAGTTATAGGTTTCGAGTAACAGACCAGCGAAAATTCTGATGGCTTCCCAAACATTCCGTAACTTCAAACTCCCATATCTCTCGAACGGATTGACGAACTCGAGATATTCCTGTTGCATACGAAAGCAGAATCTCGCCCGATTACAACGGTATGTGTACTTTTCCCCTAGGCCATTCCAGTTATTGGTTTCGAGTATCAGACTTGCGAATATTTTGTTGGTTTCCCAACCATTCCTTAACTTCAAACGCCCATATCTCGCGAACGGATCGACGAACTCGAGAAATTCTTGTTGCATCCGAAAGCAGAAACTCGCCCGATTACAACGGTATGTGTATTTTTGCCCTAGGCAATAGTAGTTATTGGTTTCGAGTATCAGACTTGCGAAAATTTTGATGGTTTCTCAACCATTCCTTAACTTCAAACTCCCATATCTCGCGAACGGATTGACGAACTCGAGATATCCTTGTTGCATCTGAAAGTAGAAACTCGCCCGATTACAATGGTGTGTGTACTTTTCCCCTAGGCTATTCTAGTTATTGGTTTCGAGTATCAGACATGCGAAAATTTTGATGGTTTCTCAACCATTCCTTCACTTCAAACTCCCATATCTTGCCAACGGATTGACGAAATCGAGAAATTCCTGTTGCGTCTGAAAGTAGAAACTCGCCCGATTACAATGGTGTGTGTACTTTACCCCTAGGCCATTCCAGTTATAGGTTTCGAGTAACAGACCAGCGAAAATTCTGATGGCTTCCCAAACATTCCGTAACTTCAAACTCCCATATCTCTCGAACGGATTGACGAACTCGAGATATTCCTGTTGCATACGAAAGCAGAAACTCGCCCGATTACAACGGTATGTGTATTTTTCCCCTAGGCAATAGTAGTTATTGGTTTCGAGTATCAGACTTGCGAAAATATTGACGGTTTCTCAACCATTCCTTAACTTCAAACTCCCATATCTCGCGAACGGATTGACGAACTTCAGAAATTCCTGTTGCATCTGAAAGTAGAAACCCGCCCGATTACAATGTTTTGTGTACTTTTCCCCAAGGCCATTCCAGTTATTGGTTTCGAGTATCAGACTTGCGAAAGTTTTGATGGTTTCTTAAACATTCCTTAACTTCAAACGCCCATATCTCGCGAACTGATTGACGAACTCCAGAAATTCCTGTTGCATATGAAAGCAGATACTCTCCCGATTACAACGGTCTGTGTATTTTTCCCCTAGGCCATTGTAGTTATTGGTTTCGAGTATCAGACCAGCGAAATTCTGATGGTTTCTCAAACATTTCGTAACTTCAAACTCCCATATCTCGCGAACGGATTGAGGAACACGAGAAATTCCTGTTGCATCTGAAAGCAGAAACTCGCCCGATTACAACGGTATGTGTATTTTTGCCCTAGGAAGTAGTAGTTATTGGTTTCGAGTATCAGACTTGCGAAAATTTTGATGGTTTCTCAACCATTCTTTATCTTCATAATCCCATATCTCGCGAACGGATTGACGAACTCGAGAAATTCCTATTGCATCTGAAAGTAGAAAATCGCCCGATTGCAATGGTGTGTGTACTTTTCCCCTAGGCCATTCCAGTTATTGGTTTCGAGTATCAGACTTGCGAAAATTTTTATGGTTTCTCAACCATTCCTTAAATTCAAACTCCCATATCTCGCGAACGGATTGTCGAACTCGAGAAACTCCTGTTGCATCTGAAAGTAGAAGCTCGCCCGATTACAACGGTGTGTGTACTTTTCCCCTAGGCCATTCCAGTTATAGGTTCCGAGTATCAGATGCGAAAATTTTGATGGTTTCTCAACCATTCCTTAACTTCAAACTCCAATATCTCGCGAACGGATCGAAGAATTCGAGAAATTCCTGTTGCATCTCAAAGTAGAAACTCGCCCGATTACAATGGTGTGTGTATTTTTGCCCTAGGCAATAGTAGTTATTGGTTTCGAGTATCAGACTTTTTTTTTTTTTTTTTTTTTATACGTGGGGGAAATCTTCGAAAGACCCCCCCGCCGCCTGGGGAGGGGCGGGGGGAGTGTTTGATTCCCCGCGCCCGGAAGGAAGCCCAACGGGTGCGGGACCTGCCCACTAAAACCCACCACGGTGGCCATCCTCGCACTATGCAGGGGGAGCACCTGGGACCGAAAACATCATATCATCAGGTGCTCCCCCGTGCAGGGCTCTCGCGCCCGTGTCCTCCCGTTCCAGGGAAGGGAGGGGGTACTTCACCCTCCCTTCCCTGCTTTCTCCTCGGCGCTCTGGCGCCCGACGTCGGAGCAGGGCCACACTGCTCCGTCATCCCACTCCCGGGGGCCGCCCGAGGGCGGCCGTGAGTCCCACACTCACGACCGCCCACGGCCCCCATAGCCGCACCGGAGGCACGGTTCTAGGAACGCGCCGTCGGCGCGGCTGCACCCCGGTTCGTACGCTCCCGAGGGCGGCTCTGGCCTCTCCGCCCTCGAGAGCGTCGCCGTCCCTTATTTCTCCCCCCTTAGGCGACGGGCGGTGGCACGAGACTCAAGGGCTACGTACCCCCGCCCGCCGCTCTCAGGCTGGCCTCCCCGGCCCATCCGGAGGCCTACCCGCCCCCGGCCTCGGACGAGGCCTCTCTCGCAGTCTCCCCCTCTCGCGAATGCGGCTCGCGGCCTCCTTCTGCGAGATTACCTCCTCGCAGAAGGAGGCCACGGCCCGCCACTTCGTCTCGCTGCCGAGCATGGCCCGTACCTCGCCCGGCAGCGAGAGATCCGCCCCAATCACGGCCGTGAGGACACGGCGCTCCACCCCCCAGGCTGGACACACCTCGAGGGTGTGTTGCGCCGTGTCCTCGTCCGCTGGACAGTGCCAGCAGCGCGCCGCCTCTTCCACACCGACTCGGCACAGGTACTGTCCGAAGCATCCGTGCCCGGACAGCACCTGCACCAACCGGTAGGTGAGTGAGCCGAAGCGCCGACCCAGCCACTCAAACAGGACCGGCCGGATAGCCCCGACAGTCCTCTGGCCGAACAACGGCTCGGCCAGCCGCTGCTGCCAAAGCTGCAGCATAGACTCCCGGGCCTGGCGCTTGAGGGCCTCCACCTCGCATCCCGCCAGGACCACCCCATCCTCGCGGGCGCGCATGCGGCCCTCGTAGAAAGCCGCACGCACGGCGCGATCAAGTCCGCCGGCGAGTATCAGACTTGCGAAAATTTTGATGGCTTCTCAACCATTCCTTAACATCAAACTCCCACATCTCGCGAACGGATTGACTAACTCGAGAAATTCCTGTTGCATCTGAAAGTAGAAAATCGCCCGATTACAATGGTGTGTGTACTTTTCCCTTAGGCCATTCCAGTTATTGGTTTCGAGTATCAGACTTGCGAAAATTTTGATGGTTTCTCAACCATTCCTTAACTTCAAACTCACAAATCTCGCGAACGGATTGACGAACTCGTGGAATTCCTGTTGCATCTGAAAGTAGAAACCCGCCCGATTACAATGTTTTGTGTACTTTTCCCCAAGGCCATTCCAGTTATTGGTTTCGAGTATCAGACTTGCGAAAGTTTTGATGGTTTCTTAAACATTCCTTAACTTCAAACGCCCATATCTCGCGAACTGATTGACGAACTCCAGAAATTCCTGTTGCATATGAAAGCAGATACTCTCCCGATTACAACGGTCTGTGTATTTTTCCCCTAGGCCATTGTAGTTATTGGTTTCGAGTATCAGACCAGCGAAATTCTGATGGTTTCTCAAACATTCCGTAACTTCAAACTCCCATATCTCGCGAACGGATTGACGAACTCGAGAAATTCCTGTTGCATCCGAAAGCAGAAACTCGCCCGATTACAACGGTATGTGTATTTTTGCCCTAGGCAGTAGTAGTTATTGGTTTCGAGTATCAGACTTGCGAAAATTTTGATGGTTTCTCAACCATTCCATAACTTCAAACTCCCATATCTGGCGAACAGATTTACGAACTCGAGAAATTCCTGTTGCATCTGAAAGCAGAAACTCGCCCGATTACAATGGTGTGTGTACTTTTCCCCTAGGCCATTCCAGTTATTGGTTTCGAGTATAAGACTTGCGAAAATTTTGATGGTTTCTCAGCCATTCCTTAACTTCAAACTCCCATATCTCGCGAATGGATTGACGAACTCGAGAAATTCCTGTTGCATTTGAAAGCAGAAACTCGCCCGATTATAAAGGTATGTTTATTTTTGCCCTAGGCCATAGTAGTTATTGGTTTTGAGTATCAGACTTGCGAAAATTTTGATGGTTTCTCAACCATTCCTTAACTTCAAACTCCCATATCTCGTGAACGGATTGAGCAACACGAGAAATTCCTGTTGCATCTGAAAGCAGAAACTCGCCCGATTACAACGGTATGTGTATTTTTGCCCTAGGAAGTAGTAGTTATTGGTTTCGAGTATCAGACTTGCGAAAATTTTGATGGTTTCTCAACCATTCTTTATCTTCATAATCCCATATCTCGCGAACGGATTGACGAACTCGAGAAATTCCTGTTGCATCTGAAAGTAGAAAATCGCCCGATTACAATGGTGTGTGTACTTTTCCCTTAGGCCATTCCAGTTACTGGTTTCGAGTATCAGACTTGCGAAAATTTTGATGGTTTCTCAACCATTCCTTAACTTCAAACTCACAAATCTCGCGAACGGATTGACGAACTCGTGGAATTCCTGTTGCATCTGAAAGTAGAAACCCGCCCGATTACAATGTTTTGTGTACTTTTCCCCAAGGCCATTCCAGTTATTGGTTTCGAGTATCAGACTTGCGAAAGTTTTGATTGTTTCTCAAACATTCCTTAACTTCAAACGGCCATATCTCGCGAACTGATTGACGAACTCCAGAAATTCCTGTTGCATATGAAAGCAGATACACTCCCGATTACAACGGTCTGTGTATTTTTCCCCTAGGCCATTGTAGTTATTGGTTTCGAGTATCAGACTTGCGAAAATTTTGATGGTATCTCAACCATTCCTTAACTTCATACTCCCACATCTCGCGAACGGATTGACTAACTCGAGAAATTCCTGTTGCATCTGAAAGTAGAAAATCGCCCGATTACAATGGTGTGTGTACTTTTCCCTTAGGCCATTCCAGTTATTGGTTTCGAGTACAAGACTTGCGAAAATTTTGATGGTTTCTCAACCATTCCTTAACTTCAAACTCCCATATCTCGCGAACGGATTGAAGAACCTCGAGAAATTCCTGTTGCATCTGAAAGTAGAAATTCGCCCGATTACAAAGGTATGTGTATTTTTCCCCCAGGCCTTTGTAGTTATTGGTTTCGAGTATGAGACTTTCGAAAATTTTGATGGTTCCTCAACCATTCCTTAACTTGAAACTCCCATATCTCGCGAACGGATTGTCGAACTCGAGAAACTCCTGTTGCATCTGAAAGTAGAAGCTCGCCCGATTACAACGGTGTGTGTACTTTTCCCCTATGCCATTCCAGTTATAGGTTCCGAGTATCAGATGCGAAAATTTTGATGGTTTCTCAACCATTCCTTAACTTCAAACTCCCATATCTCGCGAACGGATCGAAGAACTCGAGAAATTCCTGTTGCACCTCAAAGTAGAAACTCGCCCGATTACAATGGTGTGTGTATTTTTGCCCTAGGCAATAGTAGTTATTGGTTTCGAGTATCAGAATTGCGAAAATTTTGATGGCTTCTCAACCATTCCTTAACATCAAACTCCCACATCTCGCGAACGGATTCACGAACTCGAGAAATTCCTATTGCATCTGAAAGTAGAAAATCGCCCGATTGCAACGGTGTGTGTACTTTTCCCCTAGGCCATTCCAGTTATAGATTCCGAGTATCAGATGCAAAAATTTTGATGGTTTCTCAACCATTCCTTAACTTCAAACCTCCATATCTCGCGAACGGATCGAAGAACTCGAGAAATTCCTGTTGCATCTCAAAGTAGAAACTCGCCCGATTACAATGGTGTGTGTATTTCTGCCCTAGGCAATAGTAGTTATTGGTTTCGAGTATCAGACTTACGAAAATTTTGATGGCTTCTCAACCATTCCTTAACATCAAACTCCCACATCTCGCGAACGGATTGACTAACTCGAGAAATTCTTGTTGCATCTGAAAGTAGAAAATCGCCCGATTACAATGGTGTGTGTACTTTTCCCTTAGGCCATTCCAGTTATTGGTTTCGAGTATCAGACTTGCGAAAATTTTGATGGTTTCTCAACCATTCCTTAACTTCAAACTCACAAATCTCGCGAACGGATTGACGAACTCGTGGAATTCCTGTTGCATCTGAAAGTAGAAACCCGCCCGATTACAATGTTTTGTGTACTTTTCCCCAAGGCCATTCCAGTTATTGGTTTCGAGTATCAGACTTGCGAAAGTTTTGATGGTTTCTCAAACATTCCTTAACTTCAAACGGCCATATCTCGCGAACTGATTGACGAACTCCAGAAATTCCTGTTGCATATGAAAGCAGATACACTCCCGATTACAACGGTCTGTGTATTTTTCCCCTAGGCCATTGTAGTTATTGGTTTCGTGTATGAGACTTGCGAAAATTTTGATGGTATCTCAACCATTCCTTAACTTCATACTCCCTCATCTCGCGAACGGATTGACTAACTCGAGAAATTCCTGTTGCATCTGAAAGTAGAAAACCGCCCGATTACAATGGTGTGTGTACTTTTCCCTTACGCCATTCCAGATATAAGTCTCGAGTATCAGACCAGCGAAAATTTTGATGGTTTCTCAAACATTCCGTAACTTCAAACTCCCATATCTCGCGAACAGATTGACGAACTCGAGAAATTCCTGTTGCATCTGAAAGTAGAAACTCGCCCGATTACAATGGTGTGTGTACTTTTCCCCTAGGCCATTCCAGTTATTGGTTTCGAGTATCAGACTTGCGAAAGTTTTGATGGTTTCTCAACCATTCCTTAAGCAGAAACTCGCCCGATTACAAAGGTATGTGTATTTTTGCCCTAGGCCATAGTAGTTATTGGTGTCGAGTATCAGACTTGGATAATTTTGATGGTTTCTCAACCATTCCTTAACTTCAAACTTACAAATCTCGCGAACGGATTGACGAACTCGAGAAATTCCTGTTGAATCTGAAAGTAGAAACCCGCCCGATTACAATGGTGTGTGTACTTTTCCCCAAGGCCATTCCAGTTATTGGTTTCGAGTATCAGACTTGCGAAAGTTTTGATGGTTTCTCAACCATTCCTTAACTTCAAACGCCCATATCTCGCAAACGGTTTGACGAACTCGATAAATTCCTGTTGCATCTCAAAGCCGAAACTCGCCGAATTACAACGGTATGTGTATTTTTGCCCTACGCTATAGTAGTTATTGGTTTCGAGTATCAGAATTGCGAAAATTTTTATGGTTTCTCAACCATTCCTTAACTTCAAACCTCCATATCTCGCGAACGGATCGAAGAACTCGAGAAATTCCTGTTGCATCTCAAAGTAGAAACTCGCCCGATTACAATGGTGTGTGTATTTCTGCCCTAGGCAATAGTAGTTATTGGTTTCGAGTATCAGACTTACGAAAATTTTGATGGCTTCTCAACCATTCCTTAACATCAAACTCCCACATCTCGCGAACGGATTGACTAACTCGAGAAATTCTTGTTGCATCTGAAAGTAGAAAATCGCCCGATTACAATGGTGTGTGTACTTTTCCCTTAGGCCATTCCAGTTATTGGTTTCGAGTATCAGACTTGCGAAAATTTTGATGGTTTCTCAACCATTCCTTAACTTCAAACTCACAAATCTCGCGAACGGATTGACGAACTCGTGGAATTCCTGTTGCATCTGAAAGTAGAAACCCGCCCGATTACAATGTTTTGTGTACTTTTCCCCAAGGCCATTCCAGTTATTGGTTTCGAGTATCAGACTTGCGAAAGTTTTGATGGTTTCTCAAACATTCCTTAACTTCAAACGGCCATATCTCGCGAACTGATTGACGAACTCCAGAAATTCCTGTTGCATATGAAAGCAGATACACTCCCGATTACAACGGTCTGTGTATTTTTCCCCTAGGCCATTGTAGTTATTGGTTTCGTGTATGAGACTTGCGAAAATTTTGATGGTATCTCAACCATTCCTTAACTTCATACTCCCTCATCTCGCGAACGGATTGACTAACTCGAGAAATTCCTGTTGCATCTGAAAGTAGAAAACCGCCCGATTACAATGGTGTGTGTACTTTTCCCTTACGCCATTCCAGATATAAGTCTCGAGTATCAGACCAGCGAAAATTTTGATGGTTTCTCAAACATTCCGTAACTTCAAACTCCCATATCTCGCGAACAGATTGACGAACTCGAGAAATTCCTGTTGCATCTGAAAGTAGAAACTCGCCCGATTACAATGGTGTGTGTACTTTTCCCCTAGGCCATTCCAGTTATTGGTTTCGAGTATCAGACTTGCGAAAGTTTTGATGGTTTCTCAACCATTCCTTAAGCAGAAACTCGCCCGATTACAAAGGTATGTGTATTTTTGCCCTAGGCCATAGTAGTTATTGGTGTCGAGTATCAGACTTGGATAATTTTGATGGTTTCTCAACCATTCCTTAACTTCAAACTTACAAATCTCGCGAACGGATTGACGAACTCGAGAAATTCCTGTTGAATCTGAAAGTAGAAACCCGCCCGATTACAATGGTGTGTGTACTTTTCCCCAAGGCCATTCCAGTTATTGGTTTCGAGTATCAGACTTGCGAAAGTTTTGATGGTTTCTCAACCATTCCTTAACTTCAAACGCCCATATCTCGCAAACGGTTTGACGAACTCGATAAATTCCTGTTGCATCTCAAAGCCGAAACTCGCCGAATTACAACGGTATGTGTATTTTTGCCCTACGCTATAGTAGTTATTGGTTTCGAGTATCAGAATTGCGAAAATTTTTATGGTTTCTCAACCATTCCTTAACTTCAAACTCCCATATCTCGCGAACGGATTGTCGAACTCGAGAAACTCCTGTTGCATCTGAAAGTAGAAGCTCGCCCGATTACAACGGTATGTGTACTTTTCCCCTAGGCCATTCCAGTTATAGGTACCGAGTATCAGACTTGCGAAAATTTTGATGGTTTCTCAACCATTCCTTAACTTCAAACTCCCATATCTCGCGAACGGATCGAAGAACTCGAGAAATTCCTGTTGCATCTCAAAGTAGAAACACGCCCGATTACAATGTTGTGTGTATTTTTGCCCTAGGCGATAGTAGTTATTGGTTCCGAGTATCAGACTTGCGAAAATTTTGATGGCTTCTCAACCAATCCTTAACATCAAACTCCCACATCTCGCGAACGGATTGACTAACTCGAGAAATTCCTGTTGCATCTGAAAGTAGAAACCCGCCCGATTACAATGGTGTGTGTACTTTTCCCCAAGGCCATTCCAGTTATTGGTTTCGAGTATCAGACTTGCGAAAGTTTTGATGGTTTCTCAAACATTCCTTAACTTCAAACGCCCATATCTCGCGAACGGATCGAAGAACTCGAGAAATTCCTGTTGCATCTCAAAGTAGAAACTCGCCCGATTACAATGGTGTGTGTATTTTTGCCCTAGGCAATAGTAGTTATTGGTTTCGAGTATCAGACTTGCGAAAATTTTGATGGCTTCTCAACCATTCCTTAACATCAAACTCCCACATCTCGCGAACGGATTGACTAACTCGAGAAATTCCTGTTGCATCTCAAAGCAGAAACTCGCCGGATTACAACGGTATGTGTATTTTTGCCCTACGCTATAGTAGTTATTGGTTTCGAGTATCAGAATTGCGAAAATTTTGATGGTTTCTCAACCATTCCTTAAGCAGAAACTCGCCTGATTACAAAGGCATGTGTATTTTTGCCCTAGGCCATAGTAGTTATTGGTTTCGAGTATCAGACTTGGATAATTTTGATGGTTTCTCAACCATTCCTTAACTTCAAACTTACAAATCTCGCGAACGGATTGACGAGCTCGAGAAATTCCTGTTGAATCTGAAAGTAGAAACCCGCCCGATTACAATGGTGTGTGTACTTTTCCCCAAGGCCATTCCAGTTATTGGTTTCGAGTTTCAGACTTGCGAAAGTTTTGATGGTTTCTCAACCATTCCTTAACTTCAATCGCCCATATCTCGCAAACGGATTGACGAACTCGAGAAATTCCTGTTGCATCTCAAAGCAGAAACTCGCCGGATTACAACGGTATGTGTATTTTTGCCCTACGCTATAGTAGTTATTGGTTTCGAGTATCAGAATTGCGAAAATTTTTATGGTTTCTCAACCATTCCTTAACTTCAAACTCCCATATCTCGCGAACGGATTGTCGAACTCGAGAAACTCCTGTTGCATCTGAAAGTAGAAGCTCGCCCGATTACAACGGTGTGTGTACTTTTCCCCTAGGCCATTCCAGTAATAGGTTCCGAGTATCAGACTTGCGAAAATTTTGATGGTTTCTCAACCACTCCTTAACTTCAAACTCCCGTATCTCGCGAACGGATCGAAGAACTCGAGAAATTCCTGTTGCATCTCAAAGTAGAAACTCGCCCGATTACAATGGTGTGTGTATTTTTGCCCTAGGCAATAGTAGTTATTGGTTTCGAGTATCAGACTTGCGAAAATTTTGATGGCTTCTCAACCATTCCTTAACATCAAACTCCCACATCTCGCGAACGGATTGACTAACTCGAGAAATTCCTGTTGCATCTGAAAGTAGAAAATCGCCCGATTACAATGGTGTGTGTACTTTTCCCTTAGGCCATTCCAGTTATTGGTTTCGAGTATCAGACTTGCGAAAATTTTGATGGTTTCTCAACCATTCCTTAACTTCAAACTCACAAATCTCGCGAACGGATTGACGAACTCGTGGAATTCCTGTTGCATCTGAAAGTAGAAACCCGCCCGATTACAATGGTTTGTGTACTTTTCCCCAAGGCCATTCCAGTTATTGGTTTTGAGTATCAGACTTGCGAAAGTTTTGATGGTTTCTCAAACATTCCTTAACTTCAAACGCCCATATCTCGCGAACTGATTGACGAACTCCAGAAATTCCTGTTGCATATGAAAGCAGATACTCTCCCGATTACAACGGTCTGTGTATTTTTCCCCTAGGCCATTGTAGTTATTGGTTTCGAGTATCAGACTTGCGAAAATGTTGATGGTATCTCAACCATTCCTTAACTTCAAACTACAATATCTCGCGAACGGATTGAAGAACCTCGAGAAATTCCTGTTGCATCTGAAAGTAGAAATTCGCCCGATTACAGAGGTATGTGTATTTTTCCCCAGGCCATTGTAGTTATTGGTTTTGAGTATGAGACTTTGGAAAATTTTGATGGTCCCTCAACCATTCCTTAACTTCAAACTCACATGTCTCGCGAACGGATTGACGAAGTCGAGAAATTCCTGTTGCATCTGGAAGTAGAAACTCGCCCGATTACAATGGTGTGTGTACTTTCCCCCTAGACCATAGTAGTTATTGGTTTCGAGTATCAGACTAGCGAAAATTTTGATCGTTTCTCAACCATTCCTTAATTTCAAACTCCTATATCTCGCGAACGGATCGACGAACTCGAGGAATTCCTGTTGCATCTCAAAGCAGAAACTCGCCCGATTACAACGGTATGTGTATTTTTGCCCTAGGCAATAGTAGTTATTGGTTTCGAGTATCAGACTTGCGAAAATTTTGATGGCTTCTCAACCATTCCTTAACATCAAACTCCCACATCTCGCGAACGGATTGACTAACTCGAGAAATTCCTGTTGCATCAGAAAGCAGATACTCGCCCGATTACAACGGTATGTGTATTTTTCCCCTAGGCCATTCCTGTTATTCTTTTCTAGCATCAGAATTGCGAAAATTTTGATGGTTTCTCAATCATCTCTTAAATCCAAACTCCGATATTTCGCTAACGGATTGACGAATCCGACAAATTTCTGTTGCATCTGAAAGTAGAAACTCGCCCGATTACAATGGTGTGTGTACTTTTCCCCTATGGCATAGTAGTTATTGGTTTCGAGTATCAGACTTGCGAAAATTTTGATGGTTTCTCAACCATTCCTTAACTTCAAACTCACAAATCTCGCGAACGTATTGACGAACTCGCGATATTCCTGTTGCATCTGAATGTAGAAACTCGCCCGATTACAATGGTGTGTGTATTTTTCCCCTAGGCCATTCCAGTTTTTGGTTTCTAGTATCAGACTGGCGAAAGTTTTGATGGTTTCTCAACCATTCCTTAACTTCAATCTCCCATATCTCGCGAACGGATTGTCGAACTCGATAAATTCCTGTTGCATCTGAAAGTAGAAGCTCGCCCGATTACAACGGTGTGTGTACTTTTCCCCTAGGCCATTGTAGTTATTGGTTTCGAGTATAAGACTTGCGAAAATTTTGATGGTTTCTCAACCGTTCCTTAACTTCAAACTCCCATACCTCGCGAACGGATTGACGAAATCGAGAAATTTCTGTTGCATCTGAAAGTAGAGACTCGCCCGATTACAAAGGTATTTGTATTTTTTCCCTACGTCATAGTAGTTATTGTTCTCTAGTATCAGACTTGGAAAATTTTGATGGTTTCTCAACCATTCCTTAACTTCAAACTCCCACACCTCGCGAACGGCTTGACGAACTCGAGAAACTCCTGTTGCATCTGAAACTAGAGACTCGCCCGATTACAGTGGTGTGTGTATTTCTCACCTAGGCCTTTGTAGTTATTGGTTTCGTGTACCAGTCTTGGAAAATTTTTATGGTTACTCAACCATTCCTTAACTTCAAACTCCCATATCTCGCGAACGGATTGACGAAATCGAGAAATTCCTGTTGCATCTGAAAGTAGAGACTCGCCCGGTTACAATGGTATTTGTATATTAGCCCTAGGCCATAGTAGTTATTGGTTTCGAGTATCAGACTTGCGAAAATTTTGATGGTTTCTCAACCGTTCCTTAAATTCAAGCTCCCATATCTCGCGAACGGAATGACAAACTCGAGAAATTCCTGTTGCATCTGAAAGTAGAAACTCGCCCGATTACAATGGTATTTGTATATTAGCCCTAGGCCATAGTAGTTATTGGTTTCGAGTATCAGACTTGCGAAAATTTTGATGGATTCTAAACCATTCCTTAAATTCAAGCTCCCATATCTCGCGAACGGAATGACAAACTCGAGAAATTCCTGTTGCATCTGAAAGTAGAAACTCGCCCGATTACAATGGTATTTGTATATTAGCCCTAGGCCATAGTAGTTATTGGTTTCGAGTATCAGACTTGCGAAAATTTTCATGGTTTCTCAACCATTCCTTAACTTCAAACTACCATATCTCGCGAGCGGATTGACGAACTCGAGAAATTCCTGTTGCATCTGAAAGTAGAAACTCGCCCGATTACAACGGTATGTGTATTTTTGCCCTAGGCCTTTGTAGTTATTGGTTTCGGGAATCAGACTTGCGGAAATTTTGATGGTTTCTCAACCATTCCTTAACTTCCAACTCCCATATCTCGCGAACGGATTGACGAACTCGAGAAATTCCTGCTGCATCTGAAAGTAGAAACTCGCCCGATTACAATGGTGTGTGTACTTTTCCCCCAAGCCATAGTAGTTATTGGTTTCGGGAATCAGACTTGCGGAAATTTTGATGGTTTCTCAACCATTCCTTAACTTCCAACTCCAATATCTCGCGAACGGATTGACGAACTCGAGAAATTCCTGTTGCATCTGATAGTAGAAACTCGCCTGATTACAACGGTATGTGTATTTTTCCCCTAGTCCTTTGTAGTTATTGGTTTCTGGACTCAGACTTGCGAAAATATTGATGGTTTCTCAACCATACCTTAACATCAAACTCCCATATCTCGCGAACGGATTGACGAACTCGAGAAATTCCTGTTGCATCCGAAACTAGAAGCTCGCCCGATTACAACGGAATGTGTATTTTTCCCCTAGGCCATAGTAGTTATTGGTTTCGGGAATTAGACTTGCGGAAATTTTGATGGTTTCTCAACCATTCCTTAACTTCCAACTCCCATATGTCGCGAACGGATTTACGAACTCGAGAAATTCCGGTTGCATCCGAAAGTAGAAACTCGCCTGATTACAACGGTATGTGTATTCTTCCCCTAGGCCTTTGTAATTATTGGTTTCGGGAATCAGACTTGCGGAAATTTTGATGGTTTCTCAACCATTCCTTAAATTCAAGCTCCCATATCTCGCGAACGGATTGACGAACTCGAGAAATTCCGGTTGCATCTGAAAGTAGAAACTCGCCCGATTACAACGGTATGTGTATTTTTGCCCTAGGCCTTTGTAGTTATTGGTTTCGGGAATCAGACTTGCGAAAATTTTGATGGTTTCTCAACCATTCCTTAAATTCAAGCTCCCATATCTCGCGAACGGATTGACGAACTCGAGAAATTCCGGTTGCATCTGAAAGTAGAGACTCGCCCGATTACAATGGTGTGTGTATTTCTCACCCAGGCCTTTGTAGTTATTGGTTTCGTGTATCAGACTTGGAAAATTTTTATGGTTGCTCAACCATTCCTTAACTTCAAACTGCCATATCTCGCGAACGGATTGACGAAATCGAGAAATTCCTGTTGCATCTGAAAGTAGAGACTCGCGCGGTTACAATGGTGTGTGTACTTTTCCCCTAGGCCATTCCTGTTATTCTTTTCTAGCATCAGAATTGCGAAAATTTTGATGGTTTCTCAATCATCTCTTAAATCCAAACTCCGATATTTCGCGAACAGATTGACGAATCCGAAAAATTTCTATTGCATCCGAAAGTAGAAACTCTCCCGATTACAACGGTATGTGTATTTTTCCCCTAGGCCTTTGTAGATATTGTTTTCGAGTATCAGACATGCGAAAATTTTGATGGATTCTAAACCATTCCTTAAAGTCAAGCTCCCATATCTCGCGAACGGAATGACAAACTCGAGAAATTCCTGTTGCATCTGAAAGTAGAAACTCGCCCGATTACAAAGGTATTCGTATTTTAGCCCTAGGCCTTTGTAGTTATTGGTTTCGGGAATCAGACTTGCGAAAATTTTGATGGTTGCTCAACCATTCCTTAAATTCAAACTCCCATATCTCGCGAACGGATTGACGAACTCGAGAAATTCCTGTTGCATCTGAAAGTAGAAACTCGCCCGATTACAATGGTGTGTGTACTTTTCCCCCAAGCCATAGTAGTTATTGGTTTCGAGTATAAGACTTGCGAAAATTTTGATGGATTCTCAACCATACCTTAACATCAAACTCCCATATCTCGCGAACGGATTGACGAACTCGAGAAATTCCTGTTGCATCTGATAGTAGAAACTCGCCCGTTTACAATGGTGTATGTACTTTCCCCCTAGGCCATAGTAGTTATTGGTTTCGAGTATCAGACTTGCAAAAATTTTGATGGTTGCTCAAGCGTTCCTTAACTTCAAACTCCCATATCTCGCGAACGGATTGACGAACTCGAGAAATTCCTGTTGCATCTGATAGTAGAAACTCGCCTGATTACAACGGTATGTGTATTTTTCCACTAGGCCTTTGTAGTTATTGGTTTCGGGAATCAGACTTGCGAAAATTTTGATGGTTTCTCAACCATTCCTTAAATTCAAGCTCCAATATCTCGCGAACGGATTGACGAACTCGAGAAATTCCTGTTGCATCTGAAAGTAGAAACTCGCCCGTTTACAATGGTGTGTGTACTTTTCCCCTAGGCCATGGTAGTTATTGGTTTCGAGTATCAGACTTGCGAAAATTTTGATGGTTGCTCAAGCATTCCTTAACTTCAAACTCCCATATCTCGCGAACGGATTGACGAACTCGAGAAATTCCTGTTGCATCTGAAAGTAGAAACTCGCCCGATTACAATGGTGTGTGTACTTTTCCCCCAAGCCATAGTAGTTATTGGTTTCGAGTATCAGACTAGCGAAAATTTTGATGGATTCTCAACCATACCTTAACATCAAACTCCCATATCTCACGAACGGATTGACGAACTCGAGAAATTCCTGTTGCATCTGAAAGTAGAAACTCGCCCGTTTACAATGGTGTATGTACTTTTCCCCTAGGCCATAGTAGTTATTGGTTTCGAGTATCAGACTTGCAAAAATTTTGATGGTTGCTCAAGCGTTCCTTAACTTCAAACTCCCATATCTCGCGAACGGATTGACGAACTCGAGAAATTCCTGTTGCATCTGATAGTAGAAACTCGCCTGATTACAACGGTATGTGTATTTTTCCCCTAGGCCTTTGTAGTTATTGGTTTCTGGAATCAGACTTGCGAAAATATTGATGGTTTCTCAACCATACCTTAACATCAAACTCCCATATCTCGCGAACGGATTGAGGAACTCGAGAAGTTCCTGTTGCTTCTGAAAGTAGAAACTCGCCCGATTACAACGGTATGTGTATTTTTCCCGTAGGCCTTTGTAGTTATTGGTCTCGGGAATCAGACTTGCGGAAATTTTGATGGTTTCTCAACCATTCCATAACTTCCAACTCCCATATCTCGCGAACGGATCGACGAACTCGGAAGTTCCTGTTGCATCTGAAAGTAGAAACTCGCCCGATTACAATGGTGTGAGTACTTTTCCCCTAGGCCATAGTAGTTATTGGTTTCGATTATCAGACTTGCGAAAATTTTGATGGTTTCTCAACCATTCCTTAACATCGAACTCCCATGTCTCGCGAACGGATTGACGAACTCGAGAAATTCCTGTTGCATCTGAAAGTAGAAACTCGCCCGTTTACAATGGTGTGTGTACTTTTCCCCTAGGCCATGGTAGTTATTGGTTTCGAGTATCAGACTTGCGAAAATTTTGATGGTTGCTCAAGCATTCCTTAACTTCAAACTCCCATATCTCGCGAACGGATTGACGAACTCGAGAAATTCCTGTTGCATCTGAAAGTAGAAACTCGCCCGATTACAATGGTGTGTGTACTTTTCCCCCAAGCCATAGTAGTTATTGGTTTCGAGTATCAGACTTGCGAATATTTTGATGGATTCTCAACCATACCTTAACATCAAACTCCCATATCTCGCGAACGGATTGACGAACTCGAGAAATTCCTGTTGCATCTGAAAGTAGAAACTCGCCCGTTTACAATGGTGTATGTACTTTTGCCCTAGGCCATAGTAGTTATTGGTTTCGAGTATCAGACTTGCGAAAATTTTGATGGTTGCTCAAGCGTTCCTTAACTTCAAACTCCCGTATCTCGCGAACGGATTGACGACCTCGAGAAATTCCTATTGCATCTGATAGTAGAAACTCGCCTGATTACAACGGTATGTGTATTTTTCCCCTAGGCCTTTGTACTTATTGGTTTCTGGAATCAGACTTGCGAAAATATTGATGGTTTCTCAACCATACCTTAACATCAAACTCCTATATCTCGCGAACGGATTGAGGACCTCGAGAAGTTCCTGTTGCTTCTGAAAGTAGAAACTCGCCCGATTACAACGGTATGTGTATTTTTCCCGTAGGCCTTTGTAGTTATTGGTCTCGGGAATCAGACTTGCGAAAATTTTGATGGTTTCTCAACCATTCCTTAACATCGAACTCCCATGTCTCGCGAACGGATTGACGAACTCGAGAAATTCCTGTTGCATCTGAAACTAGAAGCTCGCCCGATTACAACGGAATGTGTATTTTTCCCCTAGGACATAGTAGTTATTGGTTTCGGGAATCAGACTTGCGGAAATTTTGATGGTTTCTCAACCATTCCTTAACTTCCAACTCCCATATCTCGCGAACGGATTGACGAACTCGAGAAATTCCTGTTGCGTCTGGAAGTAGTAACACGCCCGATTACAATGGTGTGTGTAGTTTTCCCCTAGGCCACTCCAGTTATTGGTTTCGAGTATCAGACCAGCGAAAATTTTGATGGTTTCTCAACCATTCCTTAAATTCAAGCTCCCATATCTCGCGAACGGATTGACGAACTCGAGAAATTCCGGTTGCATCTGAAAGTAGAAACTCGCCCGATTACAACGGTATGTGTATTTTTGCCCTAGGCCTTTGTAGTTATTGGTTTCGGGAATCAGACTTGCGAAAATTTTGATGGTTTCTCAACCATTCCTTAAATTCAAGCTCCCATATCTCGCGAACGGATTGACGAACTCGAGAAATTCCGGTTGCATCCGAAAGTAGAAACTCGCCTGATTACAACGGTATGTGTATTTTTCCCCTAGGCCTTTGTAGTTATTGGTTTCGGGAATCAGACTTGCGGAAATTTTGATGGTTTCTCAACCATTCCTTAACTTCCAACTCCCATATCTCGCGAACGGATTGACGAACTCGAGAAATTCCTGTTGCATCTGAAAGTAGAAACTCGCCCGTTTACAATGGTGTGTGTACTTTTCCCCTAGGCCATGGTAGTTATTGGTTTCGAGTATCAGACTTGCGAAAATTTTGATGGTTGCTCAAGCATTCCTTAACTTCAAACTCCCATATCTCGCGAACGGATTGACGAACTCGAGAAATTCCTGTTGCATCTGAAAGTAGAAACTCGCCCGATTACAATGGTGTGTGTACTTTTCCCCCAAGCCATAGTAGTTATTGGTTTCGAGTATCAGACTTGCGAAAATTTTGATGGATTCTCAACCATACCTTAACATCAAACTCCCATATCTCGCGAACGGATTGACGAACTCGAGAAATTCCTGTTGCATCTGAAAGTAGAAACTCGCCCGTTTACAATGGTGTATGTACTTTTGCCCTAGGCCATAGTAGTTATTGGTTTCGAGTGTCAGACTTGCGAAAATTATGATGGTTGCTCAAGCGTTCCTTAACTTCAAACTCCCATATCTCGCGAACGGATTGACGAACTCGAGAAATTCCTATTGCATCTGATAGTAGAAACTCGCCTGATTACAACGGTATGTGTATTTTTCCCCTAGGCCTTTGTAGTTATTGGTTTCTGGAATCAGACTTGCGAAAATATTGATGGTTTCTCAACCATACCTTAACATCAAACTCCCATATCTCGCGAACGGATTGAGGACCTCGAGAAGTTCCTGTTGCTTCTGAAAGTAGAAACTCGCCCGATTACAACGGTATGTGTATTTTTCCCGTAGGCCTTTGTAGTTATTGGTCTCGGGAATCAGACTTGCGGAAATTTTGATGGTTTCTCAACCATTCCATAACTTCCAACTCCCATATCTCGCGAACGGATCGACGAACTCGAGAAATTCCTGTTGCATCTGAAACTAGAAGCTCGCCCGATTACAACGGAATGTGTATTTTTCCCCTAGGACATAGTAGTTAAAGGTTTCGGGAATCAGACTTGCGGAAATTTTGATGGTTTCTCAACCATTCCTTAACTTCCAACTCCCATATCTCGCGAACGGATTGACGAACTCGAGAAATTCCTGTTGCGTCTGGAAGTAGTAACACGCCCGATTACAATGGTGTGTGTAGTTTTCCCCTAGGCCACTCCAGTTATTGGTTTCGAGTATCAGACCAGCGAAAATTTTGCTGGTTTCTCAACCATTCCTTAAATTCAAGCTCCCATATCTCGCGAACGGATTGACGAACTCGAGAAATTCCGGTTGCATCTGAAAGTAGAAACTCGCCCGATTACAACGGTATGTGTATTTTTGCCCTAGGCCTTTGTAGTTATTGGTTTCGGGAATCAGACTTGCGAAAATTTTGATGGTTTCTCAACCATTCCTTAAATTCAAGCTCCCATATCTCGCGAACGGATTGACGAACTCGAGAAATTCCGGTTGCATCCGAAAGTAGAAACTCGCCTGATTAAAACGGTATGTGTATTTTTCCCCTAGGCCTTTGTAGTTATTGGTTTCGGGAATCAGACTTGCGGAAATTTTGATGGTTTCTCAACCATTCCTTAACTTCCAACTCCCATATCTCGCGAACGGTTTGACGAACTCGAGAAATTCCTGTTGCATCTGAAAGTAGAAACTCGCCCGTTTACAACGGTGTGTGTACTTTTCCCCTAGGCCATGGTAGTTATTGGTTTCGAGTATCAGACTTGCGAAAATTTTGATGGTTGCTCAAGCATTCCTTAACTTCAAACTCCCATATCTCGCGAACGGATTGACGAACTCGAGAAATTCCTGTTGCATCTGAAAGTAGAAACTCGCCCGATTACAATGGTGTGTGTACTTTTCCCCCAAGCCATAGTAGTTATTGGTTTCGAGTATCAGACTTGCGAAAATTTTGATGGATTCTCAACCATACCTTAACATCAAACTCCCATATCTCGCGAACGGATTGACGAACTCGAGAAATTCCTGTTGCATCTGAAAGTAGAAACTCGCCCGTTTACAATGGTGTATGTACATTTGCCCTAGGCCATAGTAGTTATTGGTTTCGAGTATCAGACTTGCGAAAATTTTGATGGTTGCTCAAGCGTTCCTTAACTTCAAACTCCCATATCTCGCGAACGGATTGACGAACTCGAGAAATTCCTGTTGCATCTGATAGTAGAAACTCGCCTGATTACAACGGTATGTGTATTTTTCCCCTAGGCCTTTGTAGTTATTGGTTTCTGGAATCAGACTTGCGAAAATATTGATGGTTTCTCAACCATACCTTAACATCAAACTCCCATATCTCGCGAACGGATTGAGGACCTCGAGAAGTTCCTGTTGCTTCTGAAAGTAGAAACTCGCCCGATTACAACGGTATGTGTATTTTTCCCGTAGGCCTTTGTAGTTATTGGTCTCGGGAATCAGACTTGCGGAAATTTTGATGGTTTCTCAACCATTCGATAACTTCCAACTCCCATATCTCGCGAACGGATCGACGAACTCGGAAATTCCTGTTGCATCTGAAAGTAGAAACTCGCCCGATTACAATGGTGTGAGTACTTTTCCCCTAGGCCATAGTAGTTATTGGTTTCGAGTATCAGACTTGCGAAAATTTTGATGGTTGCTCAAGCATTCCTTAACTTCAAACTCCCATATCTCGCGAACGGATTGACGAACTCGAGAAATTCCTGTTGCATCTGAAAGTAGAACCTCGCCCGATTACAATGGTGTGTGTACTTTCCCCCAAGCCATAGTAGTTATTGGTTTCGAGTATCAGACTTGGAAAATTTTTATGGTTTCTCAAACATTCCTTAACTTCAAACTCCCACACCTCGCGAACGGATTGACGAACTCGAGAAATTCCTGTTGCATCTGAAAGTAGAGACTCGCCCGATTACAATGGTGTGTGTATTTCTCACCCAGGCCTTTGTAGTTATTGGTTTCGTGTATCAGACTTGGAAAATTTTTATGGTTACTCAACCATTCCTTAACTTCAAACTCCCACATCTCGCGAACGGATTGACGAACTCGAGAAATTCCTGTTGCGTCTGGAAGTAGTAACACGCCCGATTACAATGGTGTGTGTAGTTTTCCCCTAGGCCACTCCAGTTATTGGTTTCGAGTATCACACCAGCGAAAATTTTGATGGTTTCTCAACCATTCCTTAAATTCAAGCTCCCATATCTCGCGAACGGATTGTCGAACTCGAGAAATTCCGGTTGCATCTGAAAGTAGAAACTCGCCCGATTACAATGGTGTGTGTACTTTTCTCCTAGGCCATAGTAGTTATTGGTTTCGAGTATCAGACTTGCGAAAATTTTGATGGATTCTCAACCATACCTTAACATCAAACTCCCATATCTCGCGAACGGATTGACGAACTCGAGAAATTCCTGTTGCATCTGAAAGTAGAAACTCGCCCGTTTACAATGGTGTATGTACTTTTCCCCTAGGCCATAGTAGTTATTGGTTTCGAGTATCAGACTTGCAAAAATTTTGATGGTTGCTCAAGCGTTCCTTAACTGCAAACTCCCATATCTCGCGAACGGATTGACGAACTCGAGAAATTCCTGTTGCATCTGATAGTAGAAACTCGCCTGATTACAACGGTATGTGTATTTTTCCCCTAGGCCTTTGTAGTTATTGGTTTCTGGAATCAGACTTGCGAAAATATTGATGGTTTCTCAACCATACCTTAACATCAAACTCCCATATCTCGCGAACGGATTGAGGAACTCGAGAAGTTCCTGTTGCTTCTGAAAGTAGAAACTCGCCCGATTACAACGGTATGTGTATTTTTCCCGTAGGCCTTTGTAGTTATTGGTCTCGGGAATCAGACTTGCGGAAATTTTGATGGTTTCTCAACCATTCCATAACTTCCAACTCCCATATCTCGCGAACGGATCGACGAACTCGGAAATTCCTGTTGCATCTGAAAGTAGAAACTCGCCCGATTACAATGGTGTGAGTACTTTTCCCCTAGGCCATAGTAGTTATTGGTTTCGAGTATCAGACTTGCGAAAATTTTGATGGATTCTCAACCATACCTTAACATCAAACTCCCATATCTCGCGAACGGTTTGACGAACTCGAGAAATTCCTGTTGCATCTGATAGTAGAAACTCGCCCGTTTACAATGGTGTATGTACTTTTCCCCTAGGCCATAGTAGTTTTTGGTTTCGAGTATCAGACTTGCAAAAATTTTGATGGTTGCTCAAGCGTTCTTTAACTTCAAACTCCCATATCTCGCGAACGGATTGACGAACTCGAGAAATTCCTGTTGCATCTGATAGTAGAAACTCGCCTGATTACAACGGTATGTGTATTTTTCCCCTAGGCCTTTGTAGTTATTGGTTTCTGGAATCAGACTTGCGAAAATATTGATGGTTTCTCAACCATACCTTAACATCAAACTCCCATATCTCGCGAACGGATTGAGGAACTCGAGAAGTTCCTGTTGCTTCTGAAAGTAGAAACTCGCCCGATTACAACGGTATGTGTATTTTTCCCGTAGGCCTTTGTAGTTATTGGTCTCGGGAATCAGACTTTCGGAAATTTTGATGGTTTCTCAACCATTCCATAACTTCCAACTCCCATATCTCGCGAACGGATCGACGAACTCGGAAATTCCTGTTGCATCTGAAAGTAGAAACTCGCCCGATTACAATGGTGTGAGTACTTTTCCCCTAGGCCATAGTAGTTATTGGTTTCGAGTATCAGACTTGCGAAAATTTTGATGGATTCTCAACCATACCTTAACATCAAACTCCCATATCTCGCGAACGGATTGACGAACTCGAGAAATTCCTGTTGCATCTGATAGTAGAAACTCGCCCGATTACAACGGTATGTGTATCTTTCCCGTAGGCCTTTGTAGTTATTGGTCTCGGGAATCAGACTTGCGGAAATTTTGATGGTTTCTCAACCATTCCATAACTTCCAACTCCCATATCTCGCGAACGGATCGACGAACTCGGAAATTCCTGTTGCATCTGAAAGTAGAAACTCGCCCGATTACAATGGTGTGAGTACTTTTCCCCTAGGCCATAGTAGTTATTGGTTTCGAGTATCAGACTTGCGAAAATTTTGATGGTTTCTCAACCATACCTTAACATCAAACTCCCATATCTCGCGAACGGATTGAGGAACTCGAGAAGTTCCTGTTGCTTCTGAAAGTAGAAACTCGCCCGATTACAACGGTATGTGTATTTTTCCCGTAGGCCTTTGTAGTTATTGGTTTCGGGAATCAGACTTGCGGAAATTTTGATGGTTTCTCAACCATTCCTTAACTTCCAACTCCCATATCTCGCGAACGGATTGACGAACTCGAGAAATTCCTGTAGCGTCTGGAAGTAGTAACACGCCCGATTACAATGGTGTGTGTAGTTTTCCCCTAGGCCACTCCAGTTATTGGTTTCGAGTATCAGACCAGCGAAAATTTTGATGGTTTCTCAACCATTCCTTAAATTCAAGCTCCCATATCTCGCGAACGGATTGACGAACTCGAGAAATTCCGGTTGCATCTGAAAGTAGAAACTCGCCCGATTACAACGGTATGTGTATTTTTCCCGTAGGCCTTTGTAGTTATTGGTCTCGGGAATCAGACTTGCGGAAATTTTGATGGTTTCTCAACCATTCCATAACTTCCAACTCCCATATCTCGCGAACGGATCGACGAACTCGGAAATTCCTGTTGCATCTGAAAGTAGAAACTCGCCCGATTACAATGGTGTGAGTACTTTTCCCCTAGGCCATAGTAGTTATTGGTTTCGAGTATCAGACTTGCGAAAATTTTGATGGATTCTCAACCATACCTTAACATCAAACTCCCATATCTCGCGAACGGATTGACGAACTCGAGAAATTCCTGTTGCATCTGATAGTAGAAACTCGCCTGATTACAACGGTATGTGTATTTTTCCCCTAGGCCTTTGTAGTTATTGGTTTCTGGAATCAGACTTGCGAAAATATTGATGTTTTCTCAACCATACCTTAACATCAAACTCCCATATCTCGCGAACGGATTGAGGAACTCGAGAAGTTCCTGTTGCTTCTGAAAGTAGAAACTCGACCGATACAACGGTATGTGTATTTTTCCCGTAGGCCTTTGTAGTTATTGGTCTCGGGAATCAGACTTGCGGAAATTTTGATGGTTTCTCAACCATTCCATAACTTCCAACTCCCATATCTCGCGAACGGATCGACGAACTCGGAAATTCCTGTTGCATCTGAAAGTAGAAACTCGCCCGATTACAATGGTGTGAGTACTTTTCCCCTAGGCCATAGTAGTTATTGGTTTCGAGTATCAGACTTGCGAAAATTTTGATGGTTTCTCAACCATTCCTTAACATCGAACTCCCATGTCTCGCGAACGGATTGACGAACTCGAGAAATTCCTGTTGCATCTGAAACTAGAAGCTAGCCCGATTACAACGGAATGTGTATTTTTCCCCTAGGCCATAGTAGTTATTGGTTTCGGGAATCAGACTTGCGGAAATTTTGATGGTTTCTCAACCATTCCTTAAATTCAAGCTCCCATATCTCGCGAACGGATTGACGAACTCGAGAAATTCCGGTTGCATCCGAAAGTAGAAACTCGCCCGATTACAATGGTGTGTGTACTTTTCCCCCAAGCCATAGTAGTTATTGGTTTCGAGTATCAGACTTGCGAAAATTTTGATGGATTCTCAACCATACCTTAACATCAAACTCCCATATCTCGCGAACGGATTGACGAACTCGAGAAATTCCTGTTGCGTCTGGAAGTAGTAACACGCCCGATTACAATGGTGTGTGTAGTTTTCCCCTAGGCCACTCCAGTTATTGGTTTCGAGTATCAGACCAGCGAAAATTTTGATGGTTTCTCAACCATTCCTTAAATTCAAGCTCCCATATCTCGCGAACGGATTGACGAACTCGAGAAATTCCTGTTGCGTCTGGAAGTAGTAACACGCCCGATTACAATGGTGTGTGTAGTTTTCCCCTAGGCCACTCCAGTTATTGGTTTCGAGTATCAGACCAGCGAAAATTTTGATGGTTTCTCAACCATTCCTTAAATTCAAGCTCCCATATCTCGCGAACGGATTGACGAACTCGAGAAATTCCGGTTGCATCTGAAAGTAGAAACTCGCCCGATTACAACGGTATGTGTATTTTTGCCCTAGGCCTTTGTAGTTATTGGTTTCGGGAATCAGACTTGCGAAAATTTTGATGGTTTCTCAACCATTCCTTAAATTCAAGCTCCCATATCTCGCGAACGGATTGACGAACTCGAGAAATTCCGGTTGCATCCGAAAGTAGAAACTCGCCCGATTACAATGGTGTGTGTACTTTTCCCCCAAGCCATAGTAGTTATTGGTTTCGAGTATCAGACTTGCGAAAATTTTGATGGATTCTCAACCATACCTTAACATCAAACTCCCATATCTCGCGAACGGATTGACGAACTCGAGAAATTCCTGTTGCATCTGAAAGTAGAAACTCGCCCGTTTACAATGGTGTATGTACTTTTCCCCTAGGCCATAGTAGTTATTGGTTTCGAGTATCAGACTTGCGAAAATTTTGACGGTTGCTCAAGCGTTCCTTAAGTTCAAACTCCCATATCTCGCGAACGGATTGACGAACTCGAGAAATTCCTGTTGCATCTGATAGTAGAAACTCGCCTGATTACAACGGTATGTGTATTTTTCCCCTAGGCCTTTGTAGTTATTGGTCTCGGGAATCAGACTTGCGGAAATTTTGATGGTTTCTCAACCATTCCATAACTTCCAACTCCCATATCTCGCAAACGGATCGACGAACACGGAAATTCCTGTTGCATCTGAAAGTAGAAACTCGCCCGATTACAATGGTGTGAGTACTTTTCCCCTAGGCCATAGTAGTTATTGGTTTCGAGTATCAGACTTGCGAAAATTTTGATGGTTGCTCAACCATTCCTTAAACTCAAACTCCCATATCTCGCGAACGGATTGACGAACTCGAGAAATTCCTGTTGCATCTGAAAGTAGAAACTCGCCCGTTAACAATGGTGTGAGTACTTTTCCGCTAGGCCATAGTAGTTATTGGTTTCGAGTATCAGACTTGCGAAAATTTTGATGGTTGCTCAAGCTTTCCTTAACTTCAGACTCCCATATCTCGCGAACGGTTTGACGAACTCGAGAAATTCCTGTTGCATCTGAAAGTAGAAACTCGCCCAATTACAATGGTGTGTCTACTCTTCCCCTATGCCATAGTAGTTATTGGTTTCGAGTATCAGACCAGCGAAAATTTTGATGGTTGCTCAACCATTCCTTAAATTCAAACTCCCATATGTCGCGAACGGATTGACGAACTCGAGAAATTCCTGTTGCATCTGAAAGTAGAAACTCGCCCGATTACAATGGTGTGAGTACTTTTCCCCCAAGCCATAGTATTATAGCTATTGGTTTCGAGTATCAGTCTTGCGAAAATTTTGATGGATTCTCAACCATTCCTTAACATCAAACTCCCATATCTCGCGAACGGATTGACGAACTCGAGAAATTCCTGTTGCATCTGAAAGTAGAAACGCGCCTGACTACAACAGTATGTGTATTTTTCCCCTAGGCCTTTGTAGTTATTGGTTTCTGGAATCAGACTTGCGAAAATATTGATGGTTTCTCAACCATACCTTAACATCAAACTCCCATATCTCGCGAAGGGATTGACGAACTCGAGAAATTCCTGTTGCATCTGAAAGTAGAAACCCGCCCGATTACAACGGTGTGTGTACTTTTCCCCCAAGCCATAGTATTATAGCTATTGGTTTCGAGTATCAGTCTTGCGAAAATTTTGATGGATTCTCAACCATTCCTTAACATCAAACTCCCATATCTCGCGAACGGATTGACGAACTCGAGAAATTCCTGTTGCATCTGAAAGTAGAAGCTCTCCCGATTACAATGGTGTTTGTACTTTTCCCCCAGGCCATAGTAGTTATTGGTTTCGAGTATCAGACTTGCGAAAGTTTTGATGTATTCTCAACCATTCCTTAACTTCAAACTCCCATATCTCGCGAACGGATTGACGAACTCGAGAAGTTCCTGTTGCATCTGAAAGTAGAAACTCGCCCGTTTACAATGTTGCGTGTACTTTTCCCCTAGACCATGGTAGTTATTGGTTTCGAGTATCAGACTTGCGAAAATTTTGATGGTTGCTCAAGCATTCCTTAACTTCAAACTCCCATATCTCGCGAACGGATTGACGAACTCGAGAAATTCCTGTTGCATCTGATAGTAGAAACTCGCCTGATTACGACGGTATGTGTATTTTTCCCCTAGGCCTTTGTAGTTATTGGTTTCTGGAATCAGACTTGCGAAAATATTGATGGTTTCTCAACCATACCTTAACATCAAACTCCCATATCTCGCGAACGGATTGAGGAACTCGAGAAGTTCCTGTTGCTTCTGAAAGTAGAAACTCGCCCGATTACAACGGTATGTGTATTTTTCCCCTAGGCCTTTGTAGTTATTGGTCTTGGGAATCAGACTTGCGGAAATTTTGATGGTTTCTCAACCATTCCATAACTTCCAACTCCCATATCTCGCGAACGGATCGACGAACACGGAAATTCCTGTTGCATCTGAAAGTAGAAACTCGCCCGATTACAATGGTGTGAGTACTTTTCCCCTAGGCCATAGTAGTTATTGGTTTCGAGTATCAGACTTGCGAAAATTTTGATGGTTGCTCAACCATTCCTTAAATTCAAACTCCCATATCTCGCGAACGGATTGACGAACTCGAGAAATTCCTGTTGCATCTGAAAGTAGAAACTCGCCCGTTTACAATGGTGTGATTACTTTTCCGCTAGGCCATAGTAGTTATTGGTTTCGAGTATCAGACTTGCGAAAATTTTGATGGTTGCTCAAGCTTTCGTTAACTTCAAACTCCCATATCTCGCGAACGGATTGACGAACTCGAGAAATTCCTGTTGCATCTGAAAGTAGAAACTCGCCCAATTACAATGGTGTGTCTACTCTTCCCCTAGGCCATAGTAGTTATTGGTTTCGAGTATCAGACTTGCGAAAATTTTGATGGTTTCTCAACCATTCCTTAACTTCAAACTCCCATATCTCGCGAACGGATTGAGGAACTCGAGAAGTTCCTGTTGCTTCTGAAAGTAGAAACTCGCCCGATTACAACGGTATGTGTATTTTTCCCCTAGGCCTTTGTAGTTATTGGTCTCGGGAATCAGACTTGCGGAAATTTTGATGGTTTCTCAACCATTCCATAACTTCCAACTCCCATATCTCGCGAACGGATCGACGAACTCGGAAATTCTTGTTGCATCTGAAAGTAGAAACTCGCCCGATTACAATGGTGTGTGTACTTTTCCCCCAAGCCATAGTAGTTATTGGTTTCGAGTATCAGACTTGCGAAAATTTTGATGGATTCTCAACCATACCTTAACATCAAACTCCCATATCTCGCGAACGGATTGACGAACTCGAGAAATTCCTGTTGCATCTGAAAGTAGAAACTCGCCCGTTTACAATGGTGTATGTACTTTTCCCCTAGGCCATAGTAGTTATTGGTTTCGAGTATCAGACTTGCGAAAATTTTGATGGTTGCTCAAGCGTTCCTTAAGTTCAAACTCCCATATCTCGCGAACGGATTGACGAACTCGAGAAATTCCTGTTGCATCTGATAGTAGAAACTCGCCTAATTACAACGGTATGTGTATTTTTCCCCTAGGCCTTTGTAGTTATTGGTTTCTGGAATCAGACTTGCGAAAATATTGATGGTTTCTCAACCATACCTTAACATCAAACTCCCATATCTCGCGAACGGATTGAGGAACTCGAGAAGTTCCTGTTGCTTCTGAAAGTAGAAACTCGCCCGATTACAACGGTATGTGTATTTTTCCCCTAGGCCTTTGTAGTTATTGGTCTTGGGAATCAGACTTGCGGAAATTTTGATGGTTTCTCAACCATTCCATAACTTCCAACTCCCATATCTCGCGAACGGATCGACGAACACGGAAATTCCTGTTGCATCTGAAAGTAGAAACTCGCCCGATTACAATGGTGTGAGTACTTTTCCCCTAGGCCATAGTAGTTATTGGTTTCGAGTATCAGACTTGCGAAAATTTTGATGGTTGCTCAACCATTCCTTAAATTCAAACTCCCATATCTCGCGAACGGATTGACGAACTCGAGAAATTCCTGTTGCATCTGAAAGTAGAAACTCGCCCGATTACAACGGTATGTGTATTTTTCCCCTAGGCCTTTGTAGTTATTGGTCTCGGGAATCAGACTTGCGGAAATTTTGATGGTTTCTCAACCATTCCATAACTTCCAACTCCCATATCTCGCGAACGGATCGACGAACACGGAAATTCCTGTTGCATCTGAAAGTAGAAACTCGCCCGATTACAATGGTGTGAGTACTTTTCCGCTAGGCCATAGTAGTTATTGGTTTCGAGTATCAGACTTGCGAAAATTTTGATGGTTTCTCAACCATTCCTTAACTTCAAACTCCAATATCTCGCGAACGGATTGACGAACTCGAGAAATTCCTGTTGCATCTGAAAGCAGAAACTCGCCCGTTTACAATGGTGTATGTACTTTTCCCCTAGGCCATAGTAGTTATTGGTTTCGAGTATCAGACTTGCGAAAATATTGATGGTTTCTCAACCATACCTTAACATCAAACTCCCATATCTCGCGAACGGATTGAGGAACTCGAGAAGTTCCTGTTGCTTCTGAAAGTAGAAACTCGCCCGATTACAACGGTATGTGTATTTTTCCCCTAGGCCTTTGTAGGTATGGGTCTCGGGAATCAGACTTGCGGAAATTTTGATGGTTGCTCAAGCGTTCCTTAACTTCAAACTCCCATATCTCGCGAACGGATTGACGAAATCGAGAAATTCCTGTTGCATCTGAACGTAGAAACGCGCCTGACTACAACAGTATGTGTATTTTTCCCCTAGGCCATTGTAGTTATTGGTTTCTGGAATCAGATTGGCGAAAATATTGATGGTTTCTCAACCATACCTTAACATCAAACTCCCATATCTCGCGAACGGATAGACGAACTCGAGAAATTCCTGTTGCATCTGAAAGTAGAAACTCGCCCGATTACAACGGTGTGTGTACTTTTCCCCCAAGCCATAGTATTATAGTTATTGGTTTCGAGTATCAGTCTTGCGAAAATTTTGATGGATTCTCAACCATTCCTTATCATCAAACTCCCATATCTCGCGAACGGATTGACGAACTCGAGAAATTCCTGTTGCATCTGAAAGTAGAAGCTCTCCCGATTACAATGGTGTTTGTACTTTTCCCCCAGGCCATAGTAGTTATTGGTTTCGAGTATCAGACTTGCGAAAGTTTTGATGTATTCTCAATCATTCCTTAACTTCAAACTCCCATATCTCGCGAACGGATTGACGAACTCGAGAAGTTCCTGTTGCATCTGAAAGTAGAAACTCGCCCGTTTACAATGGTGTGTGTACTTTTCCCCTAGACCATGGTAGTTATTGGTTTCGAGTATCAGACTTGCGAAAATTTTGATGGTTGCTCAAGCGTTCCTTAAGTTCAAACTCCCATATCTCGCGAACGGATTGACGAACTCGAGAAATTCCTGTTGCATCTGATAGTAGAAACTCGCCTGATCACAACGGTATGTGTATTTTTCCCCTAGGCCTTTGTAGTTATTGGTTTCTGGAATCAGACGTGCGGAAATTTTGATGGTTTCTCAACCATTCCATAACTTCCAACTCCCATATCTCGCGAACGGATCGACGAACACGGAAATTCCTGTTGCATCTGAAAGTAGAAACTCGCCCGATTACAATGGTGTGAGTACTTTTCCCCTAGGCCATAGTAGTTATTGGTTTCGAGTATCAGACTTGCGAAAATTTTGATGGTTGCTCAACCATTCCTTAAATTCAAACTCCCATATCTCGCGAACGGATTGACGAACTGGAGAAATTCCTGTTGCATCTGAAAGTAGAAACTCGCCCGTTTACAATGGTGTGTCTACTCTTCCCCTAGGCCATAGTAGTTATTGGTTTCGAGTATCAGACCAGCGAAAATTTTGATGGTTGCTCAACCATTCCTTAAATTCAAACTCCCATATGTCGCGAACGGATTGACGAACTCGAGAAATTCCTGTTGCATCTGAAAGTAGAAACTCGCCCGATTACAATGGTGTGAGTACTTTTCCGCTAGGCCATAGTAGTTATTGGTTTCGAGTATCAGACTTGCGAAAATATTGATGGTTTCTCAACCATACCTTAACATCAAACTCCCATATCTCGCGAACGGATTGAGGAACTCGAGAAGTTCCTGTTGCTTCTGAAAGTAGAAACTCGCCCGATTACAACGGTATGTGTACTTTTCCCCTAGACCATGGTAGTTATTGGTTTCGAGTATCAGACTTGCGAAAATTTTGATGGTTGCTCAAGCATTCCTTAACTTCAAACTCCCATATCTCGCGAACGGATTGACGAACTCGAGAAATTCCTGTTGCATCTGAAAGTAGAAACTCGCCCGATTACAATGGTGTGTGTACTTTTCCCCCAAGCCATAGTAGTTATTGGTTTCGAGTATCAGACTTGCGAAAATTTTGATGGATTCTCAACCATACATTAACATCAAACTCCCATATCTCGCGAACGGATTGACGAACTCGAGAAATTCCTGTTGCATCTGAAAGTAGAAACTCGCCCGATTACAACGGTGTGTGTACTTTTCCCCCAAGCCATAGTATTATAGTTATTGGTTTCGAGTATCAGACCAGCGAAAATTTTGATGGTTTCTCAACCATTCCTTAACTTCAAACTCCCATATCTCGCGAGCGGATGGAGGAACTCGAGAAATTCCTGTTGCATCTGAAAGTAGAAACTCGCCCGATTACAACGGTATGTGCATTTTTCCCCTAGGCCTTTGTAGTTATTGGTTTCGGGAATCAGACTTGCGAAAATTTTGATGGTTGCTCAACCATTCCTTAAATTCAAACTCCCATATCTCGTGAACGGATTGACGAACTCGAGAAATTCCTGTTGCATCTGAAAGTAGAAACTCGCCCGATTACAATGGTGTGTGTACTTTTCCCCCAAGCCATAGTAGTTATTGGTTTCGAGTTTCAGACTTGCGAAAATTTTGATGGATTCTCAACCATACCTTAACATCAAACTCCCATATCTCGCGAACGGATTGACGAACTCGAGAAATTCCTGTTGCATCTGAAAGTAGAAACGCGCCCGATTACAATGGTGTGTCTACTCTTCCACTAGGCCATAGTAGTTATTGGTTTCGAGTATCAGACTTGCGAAAATTTTGATGTTTGCTCAAGCGTTCCTTAACTTCAAACTCCCATATCTCGCGAACGGATTGACGAACTCGAGAAATTCTTGTTGCATCTGAAAGTAGAAACTCGCCCGATTACAATTGTGTGTGCACTTTTCCCCTAGGCCATTCCAGTTATTGGTTTCGAGTATCAGACCAGAGAAAATTTTGATGGTTTTCAACCATTCCTTAACTTCAAACTCCCATATCTCGCGAACGGATTGACGAACTCGAGAAATTGCTGTTCCATCTGAAAGTAGGAACTCGCCCGATTACAATGATGTGTGTACTTTTCCGCTAGGCCATTCCAGTTATTGGTTTCGAGTATCAGACCAGAGAAAATTTTGATGGTTTTTCAACCATTCCTTAACTTCAAACTCCCATATCTCGCGAGCGGATTGACGAACTCGAGAAATTCCTGTTGCATCTGAAAGTAGAAACTCGCCTGATTACAACGGTATTTGCATTTTTCCCCTAGGCCTTTGTAGTTATTGGTTTCGGGAATCAGACTTGCGGAAATTTTGATGGTTTCTCAACCATTCCTTAACTTCAAACTCCCATATCTCGCGAACGGATTGACGAACTCGAGAAATTCCTGTTGCATCTGAAAGTAGAAACTCGCCCGATTACAATGGTGTGTGTACTTTTCCCCTAGGCCCTTCCAGTTAATGGTTTCGAGTATCAGACCCGCGAAAATTTTGATCGTTGCTCAACCATTACTTAATTTCAAACTCCCATATCTCGCGAACGAATTGACAAACTCGAGAAATTCCTGTTGTATCTGAAATCAGAAACTCGCCCGATTGCAACGGTATGTCTATTTTTGCCCTAGGCCATAGCAGTTATTGGTTTCGAGGACCAGACATGCGAAAATTTTGATGGTTTCTCAACCATTCCTTAACTTCAAACTCCCATATCTCGCGAACGGATTGTCGAACTCGAGAAATTGCTGATCCATCTGAAAGTAGAAACTCGCCCGATTAAAACGGTATGTCTATTTTTCCCCTAGACCATTGTAGTTATTGCTTTCGAGTATCAGACTTTCGAAAATCTTGATGGTTTCTCAACCATTCCTTAACTTCAAACTCCCATATCTCGCGAACGGATTGACGAACTCGAGAAATTGCTGTTCCATCTGAAAGTAGAAAGTCGCCCGATTACAATGGTGTGTGTACTTTTCCGCTAGGCCATTCCAGTTATTGGTTTCGAGTATCAGAGCAGAGAAAATTTTGATGGTTTCTCAACCATTCCTTAACTTCAAACTCCCATATCTCGCGAACGGATTGACGAACTCGAGAAATTCCTGCAGCATCTGAAAGTAGAAACTCGCTCGATTACAACGGTATGTGTATTTTTTCCCCTCGGCCTTTGTAGTTATTGGTTGCGGGTATCAGACCAGCGAAAATTTTGATGGTTTCTCAACCATTCCTTAACTTCAAACTCCCATATCTCGCGAACGGATTGACGAACTCGAGAAATTCCTGCAGCATCTGAAAGTAGAAACCCGCTCGATTACAACGGTATGTGTATTTTTTCCCCTCGGCCTTTGTAGTTATTGGTTTCGGGTATCAGACATGCGAAAATTTTGATGGTTTCTCAAGCGTTCCTTAACTTCAAACTCCCATATCTCGCGAACGGATTGACGAACTCGAGAAATTCCAGTTGCATCTGAAACTAGAAACTTGCCCGATTACAACGGTGTATGTACTTTTCCCCTAGGCCATAGTAGTTATTGGTTTCGAGTATCAGACTTGCGAAAATTTTGATGGTTTCTCAACCATTCCTTAACTTCGAACTCCCATATCTCGCGAACGGATTGACGAACTCGAAACATTAATGTTGCATCTGAAAGTAGAAACTCGCCCCATTACAATGGTGTGTGTACTTTTCTCCTAGGCCATTCCAGTTATTGGTTTCGAGTATCAGACCAGCGAAAATTTTGATGTTTTCTCTTCCATTCCTTAAAGTCAAACTCCCATATCTCGCGAACGGATTGACGAACTCGAGAAATTCCTATTGCATCTGAAAGTAGAAACTCGCCCGATTATAACGGTATGTGTATTTTTTCCCCTCGGCCTTTGTAGTTATTGGTCTCGGGAATCAGACTTGCGGAAATTTTGATGGTTTCTCAACCATTCCTTAACATCAAACTCCCATATCTCGCGAACGGATCGACGAACTCGGAAATTCCTGTTGCATCTGAAAGTAGAATCTCGCCCGATTACAATGGTGTGTGTACTTTTCCCCTAGGCCATAGTAGTTATTGGTTTCGAGTATCAGACTTGCCAAAATTTTGATGGTTTCTCAACCATTCCTTAACTTCGAACTCCCATATCTCGCGAACGGATTGACGAACTCGAGAAATTCCTGTTGCATCTGAAAGTAGAAACTCGCCCGATTACAATGGTGTGTGTACTTTTCCCCTAGGCCATTCCAGTTATTGGTTTCGAGTATCAGACTTGCCAAAATTTTGATGGTTTCTCAACCATTCCTTAACTTCGAACTCCCATATCTCGCGAACGGATTGACGAACTCGAGAAATTCCTGTTGCATCTGAAAGTAGAAACTCGCCCGATTACAATGGTGTGTGTACTTTTCCCCTAGGCCATTCCAGTTATTGGTTTCGAGTATCAGACCAGCGAAAATTTTGATGGTTTCTCAACCATTCCTTAACTTCAAACTCCCATATCTCGCGAACGGATTGTCGAACTCGAGAAATTGCTGATCCATCTGAAAGTACAAACTCGCCCGATTAAAACGGTATGTCTATTTTTCCCCTAGACCATTGTAGTTATTGCTTTCGAGTATCAGACTTGCGAAAATTTTGATGGTTTCTCAACCATTCCTTAATTTCAAACCCCCATATCTCGCGAACGGATTGACGAACTCGAGAAATTGCTGTTCCATCTGAAAGTAGTAAGTCGCCTGATTACAATGGTGTGTGTACTTTTCCGCTAGGCCATTCCAGTTATTGGTTTCGAGTATCAGACCAGAGAAAATTTTGATGGTTTCTCAACCATTCCTTAACTTCAAACTCCCATATCTCGCGAACGGATTGACGAACTCGAGAAATTCCTGCAGCATCTGAAAGTAGAAACTCGCTCGATTACAACGGTATGTGTATTTTTTCCCCTCGGCCTTTGTAGTTATTGGTTGCGGGTATCAGACTTGCGAAAATTTTGATGGTTTCTCATCCATTCCTTAACGTCAAACTCTCATATCTCACGAACGAATTGACGAACTCGAGAAATTCCTCTTGCATCTGAAAGCAGAAACTCGCCCGATTACAACGGTATGTGTACTTTTCCCCTAGGCCATAGTAGTTATTGGTTTCGAGTATCAGACTTGCGAAAATTTTGATGGTTTCTCAACCATTCCTTAACTTTGCTCTCCCATATCTCGCGAACGGATTGACGAACTCGAGAAATTCCTGTTGCATCTGAAAGTAGAAACTCGCCCGATTACAATGGTGTGTGTACTTTTCGCCTAGGCCATTCCAGTTATTGGTTTCGAGTATCAGACCAGCGAAAATTTTGATGTTTTCTCATCCATTCCTTAACGTCAAACTCACATATCTCGCGAACGGATTGACGAACTCGAGAAATTCCTATTGCATCTGAAAGTAGAAACTCTCCCGATTACAATGGTGTATGTACTTTTCCCCTAGGCCATAGTAGTTATTGGTTTCGAGTATCAGACTTGCGAAAATTTTGATGGTTTCTCAACCATTCCTTAACTTCAAACTCCCATATCTCGCGAACGGATTGACGAACTCGAAATATTCCTGTTGCATCTGAAAGTAGAAACTCGCCCGATTACAACGGTATGTGTACTTTTCCCCTAGGCCTTTGTGGTTATTGGTTTCGGGAATCAGACGTGCGAAAATTTTGATGGTTTCTCAACCATTCCTTAACTTCAAACTCCCACATCTCGCGAACGGATTGACGAACTCGAGAAATTCCTGTTGCATCTGAAAGTAGAAACTCGCCCGATTACAATGGTGTGTATACTTTTCCCCTAGGCAACACCAGTTATTGGTTTCGAGTATCAGACCAGCGAAAATTTTGATGGTTTCTCAACCATTCCTTAACTTCAAACTCCCATATCTCGCGAACGGATAGACGAACTCGAGAAATTCCTGTTGCATCTGAAAGTAGAAACTCGCCCGATTACAATGGTGTGTGTACTTTTCCCCTAGGCCATAGTAGTTATTGTTTTCGAGTATCAGAATTGCGAAAATTTTGATGGATCCTCAACCATTCCTTAACTTCAAACTCCCATATCTCGCGAACGGATTGACGAACTCGGAAATTCCTGTTGCATCTGAAAGTAGAATCTCGCCCGATTACAATGGTGTGTGTACTTTTCCCCTAGGCCATAGTAGTTATTGGTTTCGAGTATCAGACTTGCCAAAATTTTGATGGTTTCTCAACCATTCCTTAACTTCGAACTCCCATATCTCGCGAACGGATTGACGAACTCGAGAAATTCCTGTTGCATCTGAAAGTAGAAACTCGCCCGATTACAATGGTGTGTGTACTTTTCCCCTAGGCCATTCCAGTTATTGGTTTCGAGTATCAGACTTGCCAAAATTTTGATGGTTTCTCAACCATTCCTTAACTTCGAACTCCCATATCTCGCGAACGGATTGACGAACTCGAGAAATTCCTGTTGCATCTGAAAGTAGAAACTCGCCCGATTACAATGGTGTGTGTACTTTTCCCCTAGGCCATTCCAGTTATTGGTTTCGAGTATCAGACCAGCGAAAATTTTGATGGTTTCTCAACCATTCCTTAACTTCAAACTCCCATATCTCGCGAACGGATTGTCGAACTCGAGAAATTGCTGATCCATCTGAAAGTACAAACTCGCCCGATTAAAACGGTATGTCTATTTTTCCCCTAGACCATTGTAGTTATTGCTTTCGAGTATCAGACTTGCGAAAATTTTGATGGTTTCTCAACCATTCCTTAATTTCAAACCCCCATATCTCGCGAACGGATTGACGAACTCGAGAAATTGCTGTTCCATCTGAAAGTAGTAAGTCGCCTGATTACAATGGTGTGTGTACTTTTCCGCTAGGCCATTCCAGTTATTGGTTTCGAGTATCAGACCAGAGAAAATTTTGATGGTTTCTCAACCATTCCTTAACTTCAAACTCCCATATCTCGCGAACGGATTGACGAACTCGAGAAATTCCTGCAGCATCTGAAAGTAGAAACTCGCTCGATTACAACGGTATGTGTATTTTTTCCCCTCGGCCTTTGTAGTTATTGGTTGCGGGTATCAGACTTGCGAAAATTTTGATGGTTTCTCATCCATTCCTTAACGTCAAACTCTCATATCTCACGAACGAATTGACGAACTCGAGAAATTCCTCTTGCATCTGAAAGCAGAAACTCGCCCGATTACAACGGTATGTGTACTTTTCCCCTAGGCCATAGTAGTTATTGGTTTCGAGTATCAGACTTGCGAAAATTTTGATGGTTTCTCAACCATTCCTTAACTTTGCTCTCCCATATCTCGCGAACGGATTGACGAACTCGAGAAATTCCTGTTGCATCTGAAAGTAGAAACTCGCCCGATTACAATGGTGTGTGTACTTTTCGCCTAGGCCATTCCAGTTATTGGTTTCGAGTATCAGACCAGCGAAAATTTTGATGTTTTCTCATCCATTCCTTAACGTCAAACTCACATATCTCGCGAACGGATTGACGAACTCGAGAAATTCCTATTGCATCTGAAAGTAGAAACTCTCCCGATTACAATGGTGTATGTACTTTTCCCCTAGGCCATAGTAGTTATTGGTTTCGAGTATCAGACTTGCGAAAATTTTGATGGTTTCTCAACCATTCCTTAACTTCAAACTCCCATATCTCGCGAACGGATTGACGAACTCGAAATATTCCTGTTGCATCTGAAAGTAGAAACTCGCCCGATTACAACGGTATGTGTACTTTTCCCCTAGGCCTTTGTGGTTATTGGTTTCGGGAATCAGACGTGCGAAAATTTTGATGGTTTCTCAACCATTCCTTAACTTCAAACTCCCACATCTCGCGAACGGATTGACGAACTCGAGAAATTCCTGTTGCATCTGAAAGTAGAAACTCGCCCGATTACAATGGTGTGTATACTTTTCCCCTAGGCAACACCAGTTATTGGTTTCGAGTATCAGACCAGCGAAAATTTTGATGGTTTCTCAACCATTCCTTAACTTCAAACTCCCATATCTCGCGAACGGATTGACGAACTCGAGAAATTCCTGTTGCATCTGAAAGTAGAAACTCGCCCGATTACAATGGTGTGTGTACTTTTCCCCTAGGCCATAGTAGTTATTGTTTTCGAGTATCAGAATTGCGAAAATTTTGATGGATCCTCAACCATTCCTTAACTTCAAACTCCCATATCTCGCGAACGGATTGACGAACTCGGAAATTCCTGTTGCATCTGAAAGTAGAATCTCGCCCGATTACAATGGTGTGTGTACTTTTCCCCTAGGCCATAGTAGTTATTGGTTTCGAGTATCAGACTTGCCAAAATTTTGATGGTTTCTCAACCATTCCTTAACTTCGAACTCCCATATATCGCGAACGGATTGACGAACTCGAGAAATTCCTGTTGCATCTGAAAGTAGAAACTCGCCCGATTACAATGGTGTGTGTACTTTTCCCCTAGGCCATTCCAGTTATTGGTTTCGAGTATCAGACTTGCCAAAATTTTGATGGTTTCTCAACCATTCCTTAACTTCGAACTCCCATATCTCGCGAACGGATTGACGAACTCGAGAAATTCCTGTTGCATCTGAAAGTAGAAACTCGCCCGATTACAATGGTGTGTGTACTTTTCCCCTAGGCCATTCCAGTTATTGGTTTCGAGTATCAGACCAGCGAAAATTTTGATGGTTTCTCAACCATTCCTTAACTTCAAACTCCCATATCTCGCGAACGGATTGTCGAACTCGAGAAATTGCTGATCCATCTGAAAGTACAAACTCGCCCGATTAAAACGGTATGTCTATTTTTCCCCTAGACCATTGTAGTTATTGCTTTCGAGTATCAGACTTGCGAAAATTTTGATGGTTTCTCAACCATTCCTTAATTTCAAACCCCCATATCTCGCGAACGGATTGACGAACTCGAGAAATTGCTGTTCCATCTGAAAGTAGTAAGTCGCCTGATTACAATGGTGTGTGTACTTTTCCGCTAGGCCATTCCAGTTATTGGTTTCGAGTATCAGACCAGAGAAAATTTTGATGGTTTCTCAACCATTCCTTAACTTCAAACTCCCATATCTCGCGAACGGATTGACGAACTCGAGAAATTCCTGCAGCATCTGAAAGTAGAAACTCGCTCGATTACAACGGTATGTGTATTTTTTCCCCTCGGCCTTTGTAGTTATTGGTTGCGGGTATCAGACTTGCGAAAATTTTGATGGTTTCTCATCCATTCCTTAACGTCAAACTCTCATATCTCACGAACGAATTGACGAACTCGAGAAATTCCTCTTGCATCTGAAAGCAGAAACTCGCCCGATTACAACGGTATGTGTACTTTTCCCCTAGGCCATAGTAGTTATTGGTTTCGAGTATCAGACTTGCGAAAATTTTGATGGTTTCTCAACCATTCCTTAACTTTGCTCTCCCATATCTCGCGAACGGATTGACGAACTCGAGAAATTCCTGTTGCATCTGAAAGTAGAAACTCGCCCGATTACAATGGTGTGTGTACTTTTCGCCTAGGCCATTCCAGTTATTGGTTTCGAGTATCAGACCAGCGAAAATTTTGATGTTTTCTCATCCATTCCTTAACGTCAAACTCACATATCTCGCGAACGGATTGACGAACTCGAGAAATTCCTATTGCATCTGAAAGTAGAAACTCTCCCGATTACAATGGTGTATGTACTTTTCCCCTAGGCCATAGTAGTTATTGGTTTCGAGTATCAGACTTGCGAAAATTTTGATGGTTTCTCAACCATTCCTTAACTTCAAACTCCCATATCTCGCGAACGGATTGACGAACTCGAAATATTCCTGTTGCATCTGAAAGTAGAAACTCGCCCGATTACAACGGTATGTGTACTTTTCCCCTAGGCCTTTGTGGTTATTGGTTTCGGGAATCAGACGTGCGAAAATTTTGATGGTTTCTCAACCATTCCTTAACTTCAAACTCCCACATCTCGCGAACGGATTGACGAACTCGAGAAATTCCTGTTGCATCTGAAAGTAGAAACTCGCCCGATTACAATGGTGTGTATACTTTTCCCCTAGGCAACACCAGTTATTGGTTTCGAGTATCAGACCAGCGAAAATTTTGATGGTTTCTCAACCATTCCTTAACTTCAAACTCCCATATCTCGCGAACGGATTGACGAACTCGAGAAATTCCTGTTGCATCTGAAAGTAGAAACTCGCCCGATTACAATGGTGTGTGTACTTTTCCCCTAGGCCATAGTAGTTATTGTTTTCGAGTATCAGAATTGCGAAAATTTTGATGGATCCTCAACCATTCCTTAACTTCAAACTCCCATATCTCGCGAACGGATTGACGAACTCGCGAAATTCCTGTTGCATCTGAAAGTAGAAACTCGCCCGATTACAGTGGTGTGTGTACTTTCCCCCTAGGCCATAGTATTTATTGGTTTCGAGTATCAGACTTGCGAAAATTTTGATGGTTTCTCAATCGTTCCTTAAATTGAAACTCCAATATCTCGCGAACAGATTGACGACATCGAGAAACTCCTGTTGCATCTGAAAGTAGAAACTCGCCCGATTACAATGGTGTGTGTACTTTTCCCCTAGGCCATAGTAGTTATTGGTTTCGAGTATCAGACTTGCGAAAATTTTGTTGGATTCTTAAACAATTCCTTAACTTCAAACTCCCATATCTCGCGAACGGATTGACGAACTCGAGAAATTCCTGTTGCATCTGAAAGCAGAGACTCGCTCGATTACAACAGTATGTGTATTTTTGCCCTAGGCCATAGTAGCTATTGGTTTCGAGTATCAGACTTGCGAAAATTTTGATGGTTTCTCAAACGTTCCTTAACTTCAAACTCCCATATCTCGCGAACGGATTGACGAACTCGAGAAGTTACTGTTGCATCTGAAAGCAGAGACTCGCCCGATTACAACGGTATGTGTATTTTTGCCCTAGGCCATAGTAGTTATTGGTTTCGAGTATCAGACTTGCGAAAATTTTGATGGTTGCGCAGGCGTTCCTTAACTTCAAACTCCCATATCTCGCGAACGGATTGACTAACTCGCGAAATTCCTGTTGCATCTGAAAGTAGAAACTCGCCCGATTACAATGGTGTGTGTACTTTTCCCCTAGGCCATAGTAGTTATTGGTTTCGAGTATCAGACTTGCGAAAATTTTGTTGGATTCTTAACCATTCCTTAACTTCAAACTCCCATATCTCGCGAACGGATTGACGAACTCGAGAAATTCCTGTTGCATCTGAAAGCAGAGACTCGCTCGATTACAACAGTATGTGTATTTTTGCCCTAGGCCACAATAGCTATTGGATTCGAGTATCAGACTTGCGAAAATTTTGATGGTTTCTCACACGTTCCTTGACTTCAAACTCCCATATCTTTCGAACGGATTGACGAACTCGAGAAATTCCCATTGCATCTGAAAGTAGAAACTCGCGCGATTACAACGGTATGTGTATTTTTCCCCTAGGCCTTTGTAGTTATTGGTTTCGGGAATCAGACTTGCGAAAATTTTGGTGGTTTCTCAAACATTCCTTAACTTCAAACTCCCATATCTCGGGAATGGATTGACGAACTCGAGAAATTCCTGTTGCATCTGAAAGTAGAAATTCGCCCGATTACAATGGTGTGTGTACTTTTCCCCTAGGCCATTCCAGTTATTGGTTTCGAGTATCAGACCAGCGAAAATTTTGATGGTTTCTCAACCATTCCTTAACTTCAAACTCCCATATCTCGCGAACGGATTAACGAACTCGAGAAATTCTTGTTGCATCTGAAAGCAGAAACTCGCCCGATTACAGCGGTGTGTGTATTTTTGCCCTAGTCCATAGTATTTATTGGTTTCGAGTATCAGACTTGCGAAAATTTTGATGGTTTCTCAAACGTTCCTTAACTTCAAATTCCCATACCTCGCGAACGGACTGACGAACTCGAGAAATTCCTATTGCATCTGAAAGTAGAAACTCGCCCAATTACAACGGTATGTGTATGTTTCCCCGTAGGCCTTTGTAGTTATTGGTTTCGGGAATCAGACTTGCGAAAATTTTGATGGTTTCTCAACCATTCCTTAGCTTCAAACTCCCATATCTCGCGAACGGATTCACGAACTCGAGAAATTCCTGTTGCATCTGAAAGCAGAGACTCGCCCGATTACAACGGTATGTGTGCTTTTGCCCTAGGCCATAGTAGTTATCGGTTTCGAGTATCAGACTTGCGAAAATTTTGATGGTTGCTCAGACGTTCCTTACTTCAAACTCCCATATCTCGCGAACGGATTGACGAACTCGAGAAATTCCTGTTGCATCTGAAAGCAGAGACTTCCCCGATTACAACGGTATGTGTATTTTTGCCCTAGGCCATAGTAGTTATTGGTTTCGAGTATCAGACTTGCGAAAATTTTGATGGTTGCTCAGGCGTTCCTTAACTTCAAACTGCCATATCTCGCGAACGGAATGACGAACTCGCGAAATTCGTGTTGCATCTGAAAGTAGAAACTCGCCCGATTACAGTGGTGTGTGTACTTTTCCCCTAGGCCATAGTATTTATTGGTTTCGAGTATCAGACCTGCGAAAATTTTGATGGTTTCTCAAACGTTCCTTAACTTGAAACTCCCATATCTCACGAACGGATTGACGAACTCGAGAAATTCCTGTTGCATCTGAAAGTAGAAACTCGCCCGATTACAATGGTGTGTGTACTTTTCCCCTAGGCCATAGTAGTTATTGGTTTCGGGTATCAGACTTGCGAAAATATTGATGGATTCTCAACCATTCCTTAACTTCAAACTCGCATATCTCGCGAACGGATTGACGAACTCGAGAATTTCATGTTGCATCTGAAAGCAGAGACTCGCCCGATTACAACAGTATGTGCATTTTTGCCCTAGGCCATAGTAGCTATTGGTTTCGGGTATCAGACTTGCGAAAATTTTGATGGTTTCTCAAACGTTCCTTAACTTCAAACTCCCATATCTCGCGAACGGATTGACGAACTCGAGAAATTCCTATTGCATCTGAAAGTAGAAACTCGCCCGATTACAACAGTATGTGCATTTTTGCCCTAGGCCATAGTAGCTATTGGTTTCGATTATCAGACTTGCGAAAATTTTGAAGGTTTCTCAAACGATCCTTAACTTCAAACTCCCATATCTCGCGAACGGATTGACGAACTCGAGAAATTCCTATTGCATCTGAAAGTAGAAACTCGCCCGATTACAACAGTATGTGCATTTTTGCCCTAGGCCATAGTAGCTATTGGTTTCGATTATCAGACTTGCGAAAATTTTGATGGTTTCTCAAACGATCCTTAACTTCAAACTCCCATATCTCGCGAACGGATGGACGAACTCGAGAAATTCCTGTTGCATCTGAAACCAGAGACTCGCCCGATTACAGCAGTATGTCTATTTTCGCCCTGGGCCATAGTAGCTATTGGTTTCGAGTATCAGACTTGCGAACATTTTGATGGTTTCTCAAACGTTCCTTAACTTCAAACTCCCATATCTCGCGAACGGAATGACCAACTCGAGAAATTCCTGTTGCATCTGAAAGCAGAGACTTCCCCGATTACAACGGTATGTGTATTTTTGCCCTAGGCCATAGTAGTTATTGGTTTAGAGTATCAGATTTGCGAAAATTTTGATGGTTGCTCAGGCGTTCCTTGACTTCAAACTCCCATATCTCGCGAACGGATTGACGAACTCGCGAAATTCCTGTTGCATCTGAAAGTAGAAACTCGCCCGATTACAGTGGTGTGTGTACTTTTCCCCTAGGCCATAGTATTTATTGGTTTCGAGTATCAGACTTGCGAAAATTTTGATGGTTTCTCAAACGTTCCTTAACTTGAAACTCCCATATCTCGCGAACGGATTCACGAACTCGAGAAATTCCTGTTGCATCTGAAAGTAGAAACTCGCCCGATTACAATGGTGTGTGTACTTTACCCCTAGGCCATAGTAGTTATTGGTTTCGAGTATCAGACTTCCGAAAATTTTGATGGTTTCTCAAGCGTTCCTTAACTTGAAACTCCCATATCTCGCGAACGCATTGACGAACTCGAGAAATTCCTGTTGCATCTGAAAGTAGAAACTCGCCCGATTACAATGGTGTGTGTACTTTTCCCCTAGGCCATAGTAGTTATTGGTTTCGAGTATCAGACTTGCGAAAATTTTGTTGGATTCTTAACCATTCCTTAACTTCAAACTCCCATATCTCGCGAACGTATTGACGAACTCGAGAAATTCCTGTTGCATCTGAAAGCAGAAACTCGCCCGATTACAACGGTGTGTGTATTTTTGCCCTAGGCCATAGTAGTTATTGGTTTCGAGTATCAGACTTGCGAAAATTTTGATGGTTGCTCAGGCGTTCCTTGACTTCAAACTCCCATATCTCGCGAACGGATTGACGAACTCGCGAAATTCCTGTTGCATCTGAAAGTAGAAACTCGCCCGATTACAGTGGTGTGTGTACTTTTCCCCTAGGCCATAGTATTTATTGGTTTCGAGTATCAGACTTGCGAAAATTTTGATGGTTTCTCAAACGTTCCTTAACTTGAAACTCCCATATCTCGCGAACGGATTCACGAACTCGAGAAATTCCTGTTGCATCTGAAAGTAGAAACTCGCCCGATTACAATGGTGTGTGTACTTTACCCCTAGGCCATAGTAGTTATTGGTTTCGAGTATCAGACTTCCGAAAATTTTGATGGTTTCTCAATCGTTCCATAACTTGAAACTCCCATATCTCGCGAACGCATTGACGAACTCGAGAAATTCCTGTTGCATCTGAAACCAGAGACTCGCCCGATTACAGCAGTATGTCTATTTTGGCCCTGGGCCATAGTAGCTATTGGTTTCGAGTATCAGACTTGCGAAAATTTTGATGGTTTCTCAAACGTTCCTTAACTTCAAACTCCCATATCTCGCGAACGGAATGACCAACTCGAGAAATTCCTGTTGCATCTGAAAGCAGAGACTTCCCCGATTACAACGGTATGTGTATTTTTGCCCTAGGCCATAGTAGTTATTGGTTTCGAGTATCAGACTTGCGAAAATTTTGATGGTTGCTCAGGCGTTCCTTGACTTCAAACTCCCATATCTCGCGAACGGATTGACGAACTCGCGAAATTCCTGTTGCATCTGAAAGTAGAAACTCGCCCGATTACAGTGGTGTGTGTACTTTTCCCCTAGGCCATAGTATTTATTGGTTTCGAGTATCAGACTTGCGAAAATTTTGATGGTTTCTCAAACGTTCCTTAACTTGAAACTCCCATATCTCGCGAACGGATTCACGAACTCGAGAAATTCCTGTTGCATCTGAAAGTAGAAACTCGCCCGATTACAATGGTGTGTGTACTTTACCCCTAGGCCATAGTAGTTATTGGTTTCGAGTATCAGACTTCCGAAAATTTTGATGGTTTCTCAATCGTTCCTTAACTTGAAACTCCCATATCTCGCGAACGCATTGACGAACTCGAGAAATTCCTGTTGCATCTGAAAGTAGAAACTCGCCCGATAACAATGGTGTGTGTACTTTTCCCCTAGGCCATAGTAGTTATTGGTTTCGAGTATCAGACTTGCGAAAATTTTGTTGGATTCTTAACCATTCCTTAACTTCAAACTCCCATATCTCGCGAACGTATTGACGAACTCGAGAAATTCCTGTTGCATCTGAAAGCAGAAACTCGCCCGATTACAACGGTGTGTGTATTTTTGCCCTAGGCCATAGTAGTTATTGGTTTCCAGTATCAGACTTGCGAAAATTTTGATGGTTGCTCAGGCGTTCCTTAACTTCAAACTCCCATATCTCGCGAACGGATTGACGAACTCGAGAAATTCCTGTTGCATCTGAAAGTAGAAACTCGCCCGATTACAAATGTGTGTGTACTTTTCCCCTAGGCCATAGTAGTTATTGGTTTCGGGTATCAGACTTGCGAAAATTTTGATGGATTCTCAACCATTCCTTAACTTCAAACTCGCATATCTCGCGAACGGATTGACGAACTCGAGAAATTCCTGTTGTATCTGAAAGCAGAGACTCGCCCGATTACCACAGTATGTGCATTTTTGCCCTAGGCCATAGTAGCTATTGGTTTCGATTATCAGACTTGCGAAAATTTTGATGGTTTCTCAAACGATCCTTAAATTCAAACTCCCATATCTCGCGAACGGATTGACGAACTCGAGAAATTCCTGTTGCATCTGAAACCGGAGACTCGCCCGATTACAAGAGTATGTCTATTTTTGCCCTGGGCCATAGTAGCTATTGGTTTCGAGTTTCAGACTTGCGAAAATTTTGATGGTTTCTCAAACGTTCCTTAACTTCAAACTCCCATATCTCGCGAACGGATTGACGGACTCCAGAAATTCCTGTTGCATCTGAAAGCAGAGACTTCCCCGATTACAACGGTATGTGTATTTTTGCACTAGGCCATAGTAGTTATTGGTTTCGAGTATCAGACTTGCGAAAATTTTGATGGTTTCTCAAACGTTCCTTAACTTGAAACTCGCATATCTCGCGAACGGATTGACGAACTCGAGAAATTCCTGTTGCATCTGAAAGTAGAAACTCGCCCGATTACAATGGTGTGTGTACTTTTCCACTAGGCCATAGTAGTTATTGGTTTCGAGTATCAGACTTGCGAAAATTTTGTTGGATTCATAACCATTCCTTAATTTCAAACTCCCATATCTCGCGAACGGACTGACGAACTCGAGAAATTCCTGTTGCATCTGAAAGTAGAAACTCGCCCGATTTCAACCGTGTGTGTATTTTTGCCCTAGGCCATAGTAGTTATTGGCTTCCACTATCAGACTTGCGAAAATTTTGATGGTTTCTCAAACGTTTCTTAACTTCAAACTCCCATATCTTGCGAACGGATAGACGAACTCGAGAAATTCCTCTTGCATCTGAAAGCAGAGACTCGCCCGATTACATCAGTATGTGCATTTTTGCCCTAGGCCATAGTAGCTATTGGTTTCGGATATCAGACTTGCGAAAATTTTGATGGTTTCTCAAACGTTCCTTAACTTCAAACTCCCATATCTCGCGAACTGATTGACGAACTCGAGAAATTCCAATTGCATCTGAAAGTAGAAACTCGCCCGATTACAACGGTATGTGTATTTTTCCCCTAGGCCTTTGTAGTTATTGGTTTCGGGAATCAGACTTGCCAAAATTTTGATGGTTTCTCAAACGTTCCTTAACTTCAAACTCCCATATCTCGCGAACGGATTGACGAACTCGAGAAATTCCTGTTGCATCTGAAAGTAGAAACTCGCCCGATTACAACGGTGTGCGTATTTTTGCCCAAGGCCATAGTAGCTATTGGTTTCGATTAACAGACTTGCGAAAATTTTGATGGTTTCTCAAACGTTCCTTATCTTCAAACTCCCATATCTCGCGAACGGACTGACGAACTCGAGAAATTCCTATTGCATCTGAAAGCAGAGACTCGCCCGATTACAACGGTGTGTGTATTTTTGTCCTAGACCACAGTATTTATTGGTTTCCAGTATCAGACTTGCGAAAATTTTGATGGTTTCTCAAACGTTTCTTAACTTCAAACTCCCATATCTCGCGAACGGATAGACGAACTCGAGAAATTCCTCTTGCATCTGAAAGCAGAGACTCGCCCGATTACAACGGTATGAGTGTTTTTGCCCTAGGACATAGTAGCTATTGGTTTCGATTATCAGACTTGCGAAAATTTTGATGGTTTCTCAAACGTTCCTTAACTTCAAACTCCCATATCTCGCGAACGGACTGACGAACTCGAGAAATTCCTATTGCATCTGAAAGCAGAGACACGCCCGATTTCAACCGTGTGTGTATTTTTGCCCTAGGCCATAGTAGTTATTGGTTTCCAGTATCAGATTTGCGAAAATTTTGATGGTTTCTCAAACGTTTCTTAACTTCAAACTCCCATATCTCGCGAACGGATAGACGAACTCGAGAAATTCCTCTTGCATCTGAAAGCAGAGACTCGCCCGATTACAACGGTATGAGTGTTTTTGCCCTAGGCCATAGTAGTTATTGGTTTCGAGGATCAGACTTGCGAAAATTTTGATGGTTGCTCAGGCGTTCCTTAACTTCAAACTCCTATATCTCGCGAACGGATTGACGAACTCGAGAAATTCCTGTTGCATCTGAAAGTAGAAACTTGCCCGATTACAATGATGTGTGTACTTTTCCCCTAGGCCATAGTAGCTATTGGTTTCAATTATCAGACTTGCGAAAATTTTGATGGTTTCTCAAACGATCCTTAATTTCAAACTCCCATATCTCGCGAACGGATTGACGAACTCGAGAAATTCCTGTTGCATCTGAAACCAGAGACTCGCTCGATTACAACAGTATGTCTATTTTTCCCCTAGGCCATAGTAGTTATTGGTTTCGAGTATCAGACTTGCGATAATTTTGTTGGATTCTTAACCATTCCTTAACTTCAAACTCCCATATCTCGCGAACGGACAGACGAACTCGAGAAATTCCTGTTGCATCTGAAAGTAGAGACTCGCCCGATTACATCAGTATGTGAATTTTTGCCCTAGGCCATAGTAGCTATTGGTTTCGGATATCAGATTTGCGAAAATTTTGATGGTTTCTCAAACGTTTCTTAACTTCAAACTCCCATATCTCGCGAACGGATAGACGAACTCGAGAAATTCCTCTTGCATCTGAAAGCAGAGACTCGCCCGATTACAACGGTATGTGTGTTTGTGCCCTAGGCCATAGTAGTTATTGGTTTCGAGTATCAGACTTGCGAAAATTTTGATGGTTGCTCAGGCGTTCCTTAACTTCAAACTCCCATATCTCGCGAACGGATTGACGAACTCGAGAAATTCCTGTTGCATCTGAAAGTAGAAACTCACCCGATTACATCGGTATGTGTATTTTTCCCCTAGGCCTTTGTACTTATTGGTTTCGTGAATCAGACTTGCGAAAATTTTGGTGGTTTCTCAAACATTCCTTAACTTCAAACTCCCATATATCGCGAATGGAGTGACGAACTCGAGAAATTCCTGTTGCATCTGAAAGTAGAAACTCGCCCGATTACAGTGGTGTGTGTACTTTTCCTCTAGGCCATAGTATTTATTGGTTTCGAGTATCAGACTTGCGAAAATTTTGATGGTTTATCAAACGTTCCTTAACTTGAAACTCCCATATCTCGCGAACGGATTGACTAACTCGAGAAATTCCTCTTGCATCTGAAAGTAGACTCTCGCCCGATTACAGTGGTGTGTGTACTTTTACCCTAGGCCATAGTAGTTATTGGTTTCGAGTATCAGACTTGCGAAAATTTTGATGGTTTCTCAAATGTTTCTTAACTTCAAACTCCCATATCTCGCGAACAGATTGACGAACTCGAGAAATTCCTGCTGCATCTGAAAGCAGAGACTCGCCCGATTACAACGGTATGTGTGTTTTTGCCCTAGGCCATAGTAGTTGCTGGTTTCGAGTATCAGACTTGCGAAAATTTTGATGGTTGCTCAGGCGTTCCTTAACTTCAAACTCCCATATCTCGCGAACGGATTGACGAACTCGAGAAATTCCTGTTGCATCTGAAAGTAGAAACTCGCCCGATTACAATGGTGTGAGTACTTTTCCCCTAGGCCATTCCAGTTATTGGTTTCGAGTATGGGACCAGCGAAAATTTTGATGGTTTCTCAACCATTCCTTAACTTCAAACTCCCATATCTCGCGAACGGATTGACGAACTCGAGAAATTCCTGTTGCATCTGAAAGTAGAAACTCGCCCGATTACAATGGTGTTTGTACTTTTCCCCTAGGCCATTTCGGTTATTGGTTTCGAGTATCAGACTTGCGAAAATTTTGATGGTTTCTCAAACGTTCCTTAACTTCAAATTCCCATATCTCGCGAACAGACTGACGAACTCGAGAAATTCCTGTTGCATCTGAGACTAGAAACTCGCCCGATTACAACGGTATGTGTATTTTTCCCCTAGGCCTTTGTAGTTATTGGTTTCGAGTATCAGACTTGCGAAAATTTTGATGGTTGCTCAGGCGTTTCTTAACTTCAAACTCCCATATCTCGCGAACGGATTGACGAACTCGAGAAATTCTTGTTGCATCTGAAAGCAGAAACTCGCCCGATTACAGCGGTGTGTGTATTTTTGCCCTAGTCCATAGTAGTTATTGGTTTCGAGTATCAGACTTGCGAAAATTTTGATGGTTTCTCAAACGTTCCTTAACTTCAAATTGCCATATCTCGCGAACGGACTGACGAACTCGAAAAATTCCTGTTGCATCTGGAAGTAGAAACTCGCGCGATTACAACGGTATGTGTATTTTTCCCCTAGGCCTTTGTAGTTATTGGTTTCGGGAATCAGACTTGCGAAAATTTTGATGGTTTCTCAAACGTTCCTTAACTTGAAACTCCCATATCTCGCGAACGGACTGACGGACTCGAGAAATTCCTGTTGCATCTGAAAGTAGAAACTCGACCGATTACAACGGTATGTGTATTTTTCCCCTAGGCCTTTGTAGTTATTGGTTTCGGGAATCAGACTTGCGAAAATTTTGGTGGTTTCTCAAACATTCCTTAACTTCAAACTCCCATATATCGCGAATGGATTAGCGAACTCGAGAAATTCCTGTTGCATCTGAAAGTAGAAACTCGCCCGATTACAATGGTGTGTGTACCTTTCCCCTAGGCCATTCCAGTTATTGGTTTCGAGTATCAGACCGGCGAAAATTTTGATGGTTTCTCAACCATTCCTTAACTTCAAAGTCCCATATCTCGCGAACGGATTGACGAACTCGAGAAATTCCTATTGCATCTGAAAGTAGAAACTCGCCCTATTACAACGGTATGTGTGTTTTTGCCCTAGGCCATAGTGGCTATTGGTTTCGAGTATCAGACTTGCGAAAATTTTGATGGGTGCTCAGGCGTTCCTTAACTTCAAACTCCCATATCTCGCGCACGGATTAACGAACTCGAGAAATTCCTGTTGCATCTGAAAGTAGAAACTCGCCCGATTACAACAGTATGTGCATTTTTGCCCTAGGCAATAGTAGTTATTGGTTTCGAGTATCAGACTTGCGAAAATTTTGATGGTTGCTCAGGCGTTCCTTAATTTCAAACTCCCATATCTCGCGAACGAATTGACGAACTCGCGAAATTCCTGTTGCATCTGAAAGTAGAAACTCGCCCGATTACAGTGGTGTGTGTACTTTTCCCCTAGGCCGTAGTATTTATTGGTTTCGAGTATCAAACTTGCGAAAATTTTGATGGTTTCTCAAACGTTCCTTAACTTGAAACTCCCATATCTCGCGAACGGATTGACGAACTCGAGAAATTCCTATTGCATCTGAAAGTAGAAACTCGCCCGATTACAACGGTATGTGTATTTTTCCCCTAGGCCTTTGTACTTATTGGTTTCGTGAATCAGACTTGCGAAAATTTTGGTGGTTTCTCAAACATTCCTTAACTTCAAACTCCCATATATCGCGAATGGAGTGACGAACTCGAGAAATTCCTGTTGCATCTGAAAGTAGAAACTCGCCCGATTACAGTGGTGTGTGTACTTTTCCTCTAGGCCATAGTATTTATTGGTTTCGAGTATCAGACTTGCGAAAATTTTGATGGTTTATCAAACGTTCCTTAACTTGAAACTCCCATATCTCGCGAACGGATTGACTAACTCGAGAAATTCCTCTTGCATCTGAAAGTAGACTCTCGCCCGATTACAGTGGTGTGTGTACTTTTACCCTAGGCCATAGTAGTTATTGGTTTCGAGTATCAGACTTGCGAAAATTTTGATGGTTTCTCAAATGTTTCTTAACTTCAAACTCCCATATCTCGCGAACAGATTGACGAACTCGAGAAATTCCTGCTGCATCTGAAAGCAGAGACTCGCCCGATTACAACGGTATGTGTGTTTTTGCCCTAGGCCATAGTAGTTGCTGGTTTCGAGTATCAGACTTGCGAAAATTTTGATGGTTGCTCAGGCGTTCCTTAACTTCAAACTCCCATATCTCGCGAACGGATTGACGAACTCGAGAAATTCCTGTTGCATCTGAAAGTAGAAACTCGCCCGATTACAATGGTGTGAGTACTTTTCCCCTAGGCCATTCCAGTTATTGGTTTCGAGTATGGGACCAGCGAAAATTTTGATGGTTTCTCAACCATTCCTTAACTTCAAACTCCCATATCTCGCGAACGGATTGACGAACTCGAGAAATTCCTGTTGCATCTGAAAGTAGAAACTCGCCCGATTACAATGGTGTTTGTACTTTTCCCCTAGGCCATTTCGGTTATTGGTTTCGAGTATCAGACTTGCGAAAATTTTGATGGTTTCTCAAACGTTCCTTAACTTCAAATTCCCATATCTCGCGAACAGACTGACGAACTCGAGAAATTCCTGTTGCATCTGAGACTAGAAACTCGCCCGATTACAACGGTATGTGTATTTTTCCCCTAGGCCTTTGTAGTTATTGGTTTCGAGTATCAGACTTGCGAAAATTTTGATGGTTGCTCAGGCGTTTCTTAACTTCAAACTCCCATATCTCGCGAACGGATTGACGAACTCGAGAAATTCTTGTTGCATCTGAAAGCAGAAACTCGCCCGATTACAGCGGTGTGTGTATTTTTGCCCTAGTCCATAGTAGTTATTGGTTTCGAGTATCAGACTTGCGAAAATTTTGATGGTTTCTCAAACGTTCCTTAACTTCAAATTGCCATATCTCGCGAACGGACTGACGAACTCGAAAAATTCCTGTTGCATCTGGAAGTAGAAACTCGCGCGATTACAACGGTATGTGTATTTTTCCCCTAGGCCTTTGTAGTTATTGGTTTCGGGAATCAGACTTGCGAAAATTTTGATGGTTTCTCAAACGTTCCTTAACTTGAAACTCCCATATCTCGCGAACGGACTGACGGACTCGAGAAATTCCTGTTGCATCTGAAAGTAGAAACTCGACCGATTACAACGGTATGTGTATTTTTCCCCTAGGCCTTTGTAGTTATTGGTTTCGGGAATCAGACTTGCGAAAATTTTGGTGGTTTCTCAAACATTCCTTAACTTCAAACTCCCATATATCGCGAATGGATTAGCGAACTCGAGAAATTCCTGTTGCATCTGAAAGTAGAAACTCGCCCGATTACAATGGTGTGTGTACCTTTCCCCTAGGCCATTCCAGTTATTGGTTTCGAGTATCAGACCGGCGAAAATTTTGATGGTTTCTCAACCATTCCTTAACTTCAAAGTCCCATATCTCGCGAACGGATTGACGAACTCGAGAAATTCCTATTGCATCTGAAAGTAGAAACTCGCCCTATTACAACGGTATGTGTGTTTTTGCCCTAGGCCATAGTGGCTATTGGTTTCGAGTATCAGACTTGCGAAAATTTTGATGGGTGCTCAGGCGTTCCTTAACTTCAAACTCCCATATCTCGCGCACGGATTAACGAACTCGAGAAATTCCTGTTGCATCTGAAAGTAGAAACTCGCCCGATTACAACAGTATGTGCATTTTTGCCCTAGGCAATAGTAGTTATTGGTTTCGAGTATCAGACTTGCGAAAATTTTGATGGTTGCTCAGGCGTTCCTTAATTTCAAACTCCCATATCTCGCGAACGAATTGACGAACTCGCGAAATTCCTGTTGCATCTGAAAGTAGAAACTCGCCCGATTACAGTGGTGTGTGTACTTTTCCCCTAGGCCGTAGTATTTATTGGTTTCGAGTATCAAACTTGCGAAAATTTTGATGGTTTCTCAAACGTTCCTTAACTTGAAACTCCCATATCTCGCGAACGGATTGACGAACTCGAGAAATTCCTATTGCATCTGAAAGTAGAAACTCGCCCGATTACAACGGTATGTGTATTTTTCCCCTAGGCCTTTGTACTTATTGGTTTCGTGAATCAGACTTGCGAAAATTTTGGTGGTTTCTCAAACATTCCTTAACTTCAAACTCCCATATATCGCGAATGGAGTGACGAACTCGAGAAATTCCTGTTGCATCTGAAAGTAGAAACTCGCCCGATTACAGTGGTGTGTGTACTTTTCCTCTAGGCCATAGTATTTATTGGTTTCGAGTATCAGACTTGCGAAAATTTTGATGGTTTATCAAACGTTCCTTAACTTGAAACTCCCATATCTCGCGAACGGATTGACTAACTCGAGAAATTCCTCTTGCATCTGAAAGTAGAAACTCGCCCGATTGCAGTGGTGTGTGTACTTTTCCCCTAGGCCATAGTAGTTATTGGTTTAGAGTATCAGACTTGCGAAAATTTTGTTGGATTCTTAACCATTCCTTAACTTCACACTCCCATATCTCGCGAACGGATTGACGAACTCGAGAAATTCTTGTTGCATCTGAAACCAGAGACTCGCTCGATTACAACAGTTTGTGTATTTTTCCCCTAGGCCTTTGTAGTTATTGGTTTCGGGAATCAGACTTGCGAAAATTTTGATGGTTGCTCAGGCGTTCCTTAACTTCAAATTCCCATATCTCGCGAACGGATTGACGAACTCGAGAAATTCTTGTTGCATCTGAAAGCAGAAACTCGCCCGATTATAGCGGTGTGTGTATTTTTGCCCTAGTCTATAGTAGTTATTGGTTTCGAGTATCACACTTGCGAAAATTTTGATGGTGTCTCAAACGTTCCTTAACTTCAAATTCCCATATCTCGCGAACGGACTGACGAACTCGAGAAATTCCTGTTGCATCTGAAAGTAGAAACTCGCCCGATTACAATGGTGTGTGTATTTTTGCCCTAGGCCATAGTAGTTATTGGTTTCGAGTATCAGACTTGCGAAAATTTTGATGGTTTCTCAAATGTTTCTTAACTTCAAACTCCCATATCTCGCGAACAGATTGACGAACTCGAGAAATTCCTGCTGCATCTGAAAGCAGAGACTCGCCCGATTACAACGGTATGTGTGTTTTTGCCCTAGGCCATAGTAGTTGCTGGTTTCGAGTATCAGACTTGCGAAAATTTTGATGGTTGCTCAGGCGTTCCTTAACTTCAAACTCCCATATCTCGCGAACGGATTGACGAACTCGAGAAATTCCTGTTGCATCTGAAAGTAGAAACTCGCCCGATTACAATGGTGTGAGTACTTTTCCCCTAGGCCATTCCAGTTATTGGTTTCGAGTATGGGACCAGCGAAAATTTTGATGGTTTCTCAACCATTCCGTAACTTCAAACTCCCATATCTCGCGAACGGATTGACGAACTCGAGAAATTCCTGTTGCATCTGAAAGTAGAAACTCGCCCGATTACAATGGTGTGTGTACTTTTCCCCTAGGCCATTTCGGTTATTGGTTTCGAGTATCAGACTTGCGAAAATTTTGATGGTTTCTCAAACGTTCCTTAACTTCAAATTCCCATATCTCGCGAACAGACTGACGAACTCGAGAAATTCCTGTTGCATCTGAGACTAGAAACTCGCCCGATTACAACGGTATGTGTATTTTTCCCCTAGGCCTTTGTAGTTATTGGTTTCGAGTATCAGACTTGCGAAAATTTTGATGGTTGCTCAGGCGTTTCTTAACTTCAAACTCCCATATCTCGCGAACGGATTGACGAACTCGAGAAATTCTTGTTGCATCTGAAAGCAGAAACTCGCCCGATTACAGCGGTGTGTGTATTTTTGCCCTAGTCCATAGTAGTTATTGGTTTCGAGTATCAGACTTGCGAAAATTTTGATGGTTTCTCAAACGTTCCTTAACTTCAAATTGCCATATCTCGCGAACGGACTGACGAACTCGAAAAATTCCTGTTGCATCTGGAAGTAGAAACTCGCGCGACTACAACGGTATGTGTATTTTTCCCCTAGGCCTTTGTAGTTATTGGTTTCGGGAATCAGACTTGCGAAAATTTTGATGGTTTCTCAAACGTTCCTTAACTTGAAACTCCCATATCTCGCGAACGGACTGACGGACTCGAGAAATTCCTGTTGCATCTGAAAGTAGAAACTCGACCGATTACAACGGTATGTGTATTTTTCCCCTAGGCCTTTGTAGTTATTGGTTTCGGGAATCAGACTTGCGAAAATTTTGGTGGTTTCTCAAACATTCCTTAACTTCAAACTCCCATATATCACGAATGGATTAGCGAACTCGAGAAATTCCTGTTGCATCTGAAAGTAGAAACTCGCCCGATTACAATGGTGTGTGTACCTTTCCCCTAGGCCATTCCAGTTATTGGTTTCGAGTATCAGACCGGCGAAAATTTTGATGGTTTCTCAACCATTCCTTAACTTCAAAGTCCCATATCTCGCGAACGGATTGACGAACTCGAGAAATTCCTATTGCATCTGAAAGTAGAAACTCGCCCTATTACAACGGTATGTGTGTTTTTGCCCTAGGCCATAGTGGCTATTGGTTTCGAGTATCAGACTTGCGAAAATTTTGATGGGTGCTCAGGCGTTCCTTAACTTCAAACTCCCATATCTCGCGAACGGATTGACGAACTCGAGAAATTCCTGTTGCATCTGAAAGTAGAAACTCGCCCGATTACAATGGTGTGAGTACTTTTCCCCTAGGCCATTCCAGTTATTGGTTTCGAGTATGGGACCAGCGAAAATTTTGATGGTTTCTCAACCATTCCTTAACTTCAAACTCCCATATCTCGCGCACGGATTGACGAACTCGAGAAATTCCTGTTGCATCTGAAAGTAGAAACTCGCCCGATTACAATGGTGTGTGTACTTTTCCCCTAGGCCATTTCGGTTATTGGTTTCGAGTATCAGACTTGCGAAAATTTTGATGGTTTCTCAAACGTTCCTTAACTTCAAATTCCCATATCTCGCGAACAGACTGACGAACTCGAGAAATTCCTGTTGCATCTGAGACTAGAAACTCGCCCGATTACAACGGTATGTGTATTTTTCCCCTAGGCCTTTGTAGTTATTGGTTTCGGGAATCAGACTTGCGAAAATTTTGATGGTTTCTCAAACGTTCCTTAACTTGAAACTCCCATATCTCGCGAACGGACTGACGGACTCGAGAAATTCCTGTTGCATCTGAAAGTAGAAACTCGACCGATTACAACGGTATGTGTATTTTTCCCCTAGGCCTTTGTAGTTATTGGTTTCGGGAATCAGACTTGCGAAAATTTTGGTGGTTTCTCAAACATTCCTTAACTTCAAACTCCCATATATCACGAATGGATTAGCGAACTCGAGAAATTCCTGTTGCATCTGAAAGTAGAAACTCGCCCGATTACAATGGTGTGTGTACCTTTCCCCTAGGCCATTCCAGTTATTGGTTTCGAGTATCAGACCGGCGAAAATTTTGATGGTTTCTCAACCATTCCTTAACTTCAAAGTCCCATATCTCGCGAACGGATTGACGAACTCGAGAAATTCCTATTGCATCTGAAAGTAGAAACTCGCCCTATTACAACGGTATGTGTGTTTTTGCCCTAGGCCATAGTGGCTATTGGTTTCGAGTATCAGACTTGCGAAAATTTTGATGGGTGCTCAGGCGTTCCTTAACTTCAAACTCCCATATCTCGCGCACGGATTAACGAACTCGAGAAATTCCTGTTGCATCTGAAAGTAGAAACTCGCCCGATTACAACAGTATGTGCATTTTTGCCCTAGGCAATAGTAGTTATTGGTTTCGAGTATCAGACTTGCGAAAATTTTGATGGTTGCTCAGGCGTTCCTTAATTTCAAACTCCCATATCTCGCGAACGAATTGACGAACTCGCGAAATTCCTGTTGCATCTGAAAGTAGAAACTCGCCCGATTACAGTGGTGTGTGTACTTTTCCCCTAGGCCGTAGTATTTATTGGTTTCGAGTATCAAACTTGCGAAAATTTTGATGGTTTCTCAAACGTTCCTTAACTTGAAACTCCCATATCTCGCGAACGGATTGACGAACTCGAGAAATTCCTATTGCATCTGAAAGTAGAAACTCGCCCGATTACAACGGTATGTGTATTTTTCCCCTACGCCTTCGTAGTTATTGGTTTCGGGAATCAGACTTGCGAAAATTTTTATGGTTTCTCAAACGTTCCTTAACTTCAAACTCCCATATCTCGCGAACGGATTGACGAAATCGAGATATTCCTGTTGCATCTGAAACCAGAGACTCGCTCGATTACAACAGTATGTGTATTTTTCCCCTAGGCCTTTGTAGTTATTGGTTTCGGGAATCAGACTTGCGAAAATTTTGATGGTTGCTCAGGCGTTCCTTAACTTCAAATTCCCATATCTCGCGAACGGATTGACGAACTCGAGAAATTCTTGTTGCATCTGAAAGCAGAAACTCGCCCGATTACAGCGGTGTGTGTATTTTTGCCCTAGTCCATAGTAGTTATTGGTTTCGAGTATCACACTTGCGAAAATTTTGGTGGTGTCTCAAACGTTCCTTAACTTCAAATTCCCATATCTCGCGAACGGACTGACGTACTCGAGAACTTCCTGTTGCATCTGAAAGTAGAAACTCGCCCGATTGCAACGGTATGTGTATTTTTCCCCTAGGCCTTTGTAGTTATTGGTTTCGGGAATCAGACTTGCGAAAATTTTGATGGTTTCTCAGCCATTCCTTAATTTCAAACTCCAATATCTCGCGAACGGATTGACGAACTCGAGAAATTCTTATTGCATCTGAAAGCAGAAACTCGCCCGATTACAGCGGTGTGTGTATTTTTGCCCTAGTCCATAGTAGTTATTGGTTTCGGGAATCAGACTTGCGAAAATTTTGATGGTTTCTCAAACGTTCCTTAACTTGAAACTCCCATATCTCGCGAACGGATTGACTAACTCGAGAAGTTCCTCTTGCATCTGAAAGTAGAAACTCGCCCGATTACAGTGGTGTGTGTACTTTTCCCCTAGGCCTTTGTAGTTATTGGTTTCGGGACTCAGACTTGCGAAAATTTTGGTGGTTTCTCAAACATTCCTTAACTTCAAAGTCCCATATCTCGCGAACGGATTGACGAACTCGAGAAATTCCTATTGCATCTGAAAGTAGAAACTCGCCCTATTACAACAGTATGTGCATTTTTGCCCTAGGCCATAGTAGTTATTGGTTTCCAGTATCAGACTTGCGAAAATTTTGATGGTTTCTCAAACGTTTCTTAACTTCAAACTCCCATATCTCGCGAACGGATTGACGAACTCGAGAAATTCCTGTTGCATCTGAAATCAGAGACTCGCCCGATTACAACGGTATGTGTGTTTTTGCCCTAGGCCATAGTGGCTATTGGTTTCGAGTATCAGACTTGCGAAAATTTTGATGGTTGCTCAGGCGTTCCTTAACTTCAAACTCCCATATCTCGCGCACGGATTAACGAACTCGAGAAATTCCTGTTGCATCTGAAAGTAGAAACTCGCCCGATTACAACAGTATGTGCATTTTTGCCCTAGGCAATAGTAGTTATTGGTTTCGAGTATCAGACTTGCGAAAATTTTGATGGTTGCTCAGGCGTTCCTTAATTTCAAACTCCCATATCTCGCGAACGAATTGACGAACTCGCGAAATTTCTGTTGCATCTGAAAGTAGACTCGCCCGATTACAGTGGTGTGTGTACTTTTCCCCTAGGCCGTAGTATTTATTGGTTTCGAGTATCAAACTTGCGAAAATTTTGATGGTTTCTCAAACGTTCCTTAACTTGAAACTCCCATATCTCGCGAACGGATTGACGAACTCGAGAAATTCCTATTGCATCTGAAAGTAGAAACTCGCCCGATTACAACGGTATGTGTATTTTTCCCCTACGCCTTCGTAGTTATTGGTTTCGGGAATCAGACTTGCGAAAATTTTGGTGGTTTCTCAAACATTCCTTAACTTCAAACTCCCATATCTCGCGAACGGATTGACGAACTCGAGAAATTCCTGTTGCATCTGAAAGTAGAAACCCGCCCGATTACTATGGTGTGTGTACTTTTCCCCTAGGCCATAGTAGTTATTGGTTTCGAGTATCAGACCAGCGAAAATTCTGATGGTTTCTCAAACATTCCGTAACTTCGAACTCCAATATCTCGTGAACGGATAGACGAACTCGAGAAATTCCTGTTGCATCCGAAAGTAGAAACTCGCCCGATTACAACAGTATGTGCATTTTTGCCCTAGGCCATGGTAGCTATTGGTTTCGATTATCAGACTTGCGAAAATTTTGATGGTTTCTCAAACGTTCCTTAACTTCAAACTCCCATATCTCGCGAACGGACTGACGAACTCGAGAAATTCCTATTGCATCTGAAAGCAGAGACAGGCCCGATTTCTACCGTGTGTGTATTTTTGCCCTAGGCCATAGTAGTTATTGGTTTCCAGTATCAGATTTGCGAAAATTTTCATGGTTTCTCAGCCATTCCTTAATTTCAAACTCCCATATCTCGCGAACGGATTGACGAACTCGAGAAATTCCTGTTGCATCTGAAAGTAGAAACTCGCCCGATTACAATGGTGTGTGTATTTTTGCCCTAGGCCATAGTAGTTATTGGTTTCGAGTATCAGACTTGCGAAAATTTTGGTGGTTTCTCAAACGTTTCTTAACTTCAAACTCCCATATCTCGTGAACGGATTGACGAACTCGAGAAATTCCTGTTGCATCTGAAAGCAGAGACTCGCCCGATTACAACGGTATGTGTGTTTTTGCCCTAGGCCATAGTAGTTGCTGGTTTCGAGTATCAGACTTGCGAAAATTTTGATGGTTGCTCAGGCGTTCCTTAACTTCAAACTCCCATATCTCGCGAACGGATTGACGAACTCGAGAAATTCCTGTTGCATCTGAAAGTAGAAACTCGCCCGATTACAATGGTGTGAGTACTTTTCCCCTAGGCCATTCCAGTTATTGGTTTCGAGTATGAGACCAGCGAAAATTTTGATGGTTTCTCAACCATTCCTTAACTTCAAACTCCCATATCTCGCGAACGGATTGACGAACTCGAGAAATTCCTGTTGCATCTGAAAGTAGAAACTCGCCCGATTACAATGGTGTGTGTACTTTTCCCCTAGGCCATTTCAGTTATTGGTTTCGAGTATCAGACTTGCGAAAATTTTGATGGTTTCTCAAACGTTCCTTAACTTCAAATTCCCATATCTCGCAAACAGACTGACGAACTCGAGAAATTCCTGTTGCATCTGAAAGTAGAAACTCGCCCGATTACAACGGTATGTGTATTTTTCCCCTAGGCCATTTCAGTTATTGGTTTCGAGTATCAGACTTGCGAAAATTTTGATGGTTTCTCAAACGTTCCTTAACTTCAAATTCCCATATCTCGCAAACAGACTGACGAACTCGAGAAATTCCTGTTGCATCTGAAAGTAGAAACTCGCCCGATTACAACAGTATGTGCATTTTTGTCCTAGACCATAGTAGCTATTGGTTTCCAGTATCAGACTTGCAAAAATTTTGAAGGTTTCTCAAACGTTTCTTAACTTCAAACTCCCATATCTCGCGAACGGATTGACGAACTCGAGAAATTCCTGTTGCATCTGAAAGCAGAGACTCGTCCGATTACAACGGTGTGTGTATTTTTGCCCTAGGCCATAGTAGTTATTGGTTTCCAGTATCAGACTTGCAAAAATTTTGTTGGATTCTCAACCATTCCTTAACTTCGAACTCCCATATCTCGCGAACGGATTGACGAACTCGAAAAATTCCTGTTGCATCTGAAACCAGAGACTTGCTCGATTACAACAGTATGTGTATTTTTACCCTAGGCCATAGTAGCTATTGGTTTCGAGTATCAGACTTGCGAAAATTTTGATGGTTTCTCAAACGTTCCTTAACTTGAAACTCCCATATCTCGCGAACGGACTGACGAACTCGAGAAATTCCTGTTGCATCTGAAAGTAGAAACTCGTCCGATTACAACGGTATGTGTATTTTTCCCCTAGGCCTTTGTAGTTATTGGTTTCGGGAATCAGCCTTGCGAAAATTTTGGTGGTTTCTCAAACATTCCTTAACTTCAAACTCCCATATATCGCGAATGGATTGACGAACTCGAGAAATTCTTGTTGCATCTGAAAGCAGAAACTCGCCCGATTACAATGGTGTGTGTATTTTTGCCCTAGGCCATAGTAGTTATTGGTTTCGAGTATCAGACTTGCGAAAATTTTGATGGTTTCTCAAATGTTTCTTAACTTCAAACTCCCATATCTCGCGAACAGATTGACGAACTCGAGAAATTCCTGCTGCATCTGAAAGCAGAGACTCGCCCGATTACAGCGGTGTGTGTATTTTTGCCCTAGGTCATAGTAGTTATTGGTTTCCAGTATCAGACTTGCGAAAATTTTGGTGGTTTCTCAAACGTTTCTTAACTTCAAACTCCCATATCTCGCGAACGGATTGACGAACTCGAGAAATTCCTGTTGCATCTGAAAGTAGAAACTCGCCCGATTACAATGGTGTGAGTACTTTTCCCCTAGGCCATTCCAGTTATTGGTTTCGAGTATGAGACCAGCGAAAATTTTGATGGTTTCTCAACCATTCCTTAACTTCAAACTCCCATATATCGCGAACGGATTGACGAACTCGAGAAATTCCTGTTGCATCTGAAAGTAGAAACTCGCCCGATTACAATGGTGTGTGTACTTTTCCCCTAGGCCATTTCAGTTATTGGTTTCGAGTATCAGACTTGCGAAAATTTTGATGGTTTCTCAAACGTTCCTTAACTTCAAATTCCCATATCTCGCGAACAGACTGACGAACTCGAGAAATTCCTGTTGCATCTGAAAGTAGAAACTCGTCCGATTACAACGGTGTGTGTATTTTTGCCCTAGGCCATAGTAGTTATTGGTTTCCAGTATCAGACTTGCAAAAATTTTGTTGGATTCTTAACCATTCCTTAACTTCGAACTCCCATATCTCGCGAACGGATTGACGAACTCGAGAAATTCCTGTTGCATCTGAAACCAGAGACTTCCTCGATTACAACAGTATGTGTATTTTTACCCTAGGCCATAGTAGCTATTGGTTTCGAGTATCAGACTTGCGAAAATTTTGATGGTTTCTCAAACGTTCCTTAACTTGAAACTCCCATATCTCGCGAACGGAATGACGAACTCGAGAAATTCCTGTTGCATCTGAAAGTAGAAACTCGACCGATTACAACGGTATGTGTATTTTTCCCCTAGGCCTTTGTAGTTATTGGTTTCGGGAATCAGACTTGCGAAAATTTTGGTGGTTTCTCAAACATTCCTTAACTTCAAACTCCCATATATCGCGAATGGATTAGCGAACTCGAGAAATTCCTGTTGCATCTGAAAGTAGAAACTCGCCCGATTACAATGGTGTGTGTACTTTTCCCCTAGGCCATTCCAGTTATTGGTTTCGAGTATCAGACCGGCGAAAGTTTTGATGGTTTCTCAACCATTCCTTAACTTCAAAGTCCCATATCTCGCGAACGGATTGACGAACTCGAGAAATTCCTATTGCATCTGAAAGTAGAAACTCGCCCTATTACAACAGTATGTGCATTTTTGCCCTAGGCCATAGTAGTTATTGGTTGCCAGTATCAGACTTGCGAAAATTTTGATGGTTTCTCAAACGTTTCTTAACTTCAAAGTCCCATATCTCGCGAACGGATTGACGAACTCGAGAAATTCCTATTGCATCTGAAAGTAGAAACTCGCCCTATTACAACAGTATGTGCATTTTTGCCCTAGGCCATAGTAGTTATTGGTTGCCAGTATCAGACTTGCGAAAATTTTGATGGTTTCTCAAACGTTTCTTAACTTCAAATTCCCATATATCGCGAATGGATTGACGAACTCGAGAAATTCTTGTTGCATCTGAAAGCAGAAACTCGCCCGATTACAATGGTGTGTGTATTTTTGCCCTAGGCCATAGTAGTTATTGGTTTCGAGTATCAGATTTGCGAAAATTTTGATGGTTTCTCAAATGTTTCTTAACTTCAAACTCCCATATCTCGCGAACAGATTGACGAACTCGAGAAATTCCTGCTGCATCTGAAAGCAGAGACTCGCCCGATTACAGCGGTGTGTGTATTTTTGCCCTAGGTCATAGTAGTTATTGGTTTCCAGTATCAGGCTTGCGAAAATTTTGGTGGTTTCTCAAACGTTTCTTAACTTCAAACTCCCATATCTCGCGAACGGATTGACGAACTCGAGAAATTCCTGTTGCATCTGAAAGTAGAAACTCGCCCGATTACAATGGTGTGAGTACTTTTCCCCTAGGCCATTCCAGTTATTGGTTTCGAGTATGAGACCAGCGAAAATTTTGATGGTTTCTCAACCATTCCTTAACTTCAAACTCCCATATCTCGCGAACGGATTGACGAACTCGAGAAATTCCTGTTGCATCTGAAAGTAGAAACTCGCCCGATTACAATGGTGTGTGTACTTTTCCCCTAGGCCATTTCAGTTATTGGTTTCGAGTATCAGACTTGCGAAAATTTTGATGGTTTCTCAAACGTTCCTTAACTTCAAATTCCCATATCTCGCGAACAGACTGACGAACTCGAGAAATTCCTGTTGCATCTGAAAGTAGAAACTCGTCCGATTACAACGGTGTGTGTATTTTTGCCCTAGGCCATAGTAGTTATTGGTTTCCAGTATCAGACTTGCAAAAATTTTGTTGGATTCTTAACCATTCCTTAACTTCGAACTCCCATATCTCGCGAACGGATTGACGAACTCGAGAAATTCCTGTTGCATCTGAAACCAGAGACTTGCTCGATTACAACAGTATGTGTATTTTTACCCTAGGCCATAGTAGCTATTGGTTTCGAGTATCAGACTTGCGAAAATTTTGATGGTTTCTCAAACGTTCCTTAACTTGAAACTCCCATATCTCGCGAACGGACTGACGAACTCGAGAAATTCCTGTTGCATCTGAAAGTAGAAACTCGACCGATTACAACGGTATGTGTATTTTTCCCCTAGGCCTTTGTAGTTATTGGTTTCGGGAATCAGACTTGCGAAAATTTTGGTGGTTTCTCAACCATTCCTTAACTTCAAAGTCCCATATCTCGCGAACGGATTGACGAACTCGAGAAATTCCTATTGCATCTGAAAGTAGAAACTCGCCCTATTACAACAGTATGTGCATTTTTGCCCTAGGCCATAGTAGTTATTGGTTGCCAGTATCAGACTTGCGAAAATTTTGATGGTTTCTCAAACGTTTCTTAACTTCAAACTTCCATATCTCGCGAACGGATTGACGAACTCGAGAAATTCCTGTTGCATCTGAAAGCAGAGACTCGCCCGATTACAACGGTATGTGTGTTTTTGCCCTAGGCCATAGTGGCTATTGGTTTCGAGTATCAGACTTGCGAAAATTTTGATGGTTGCTCAGGCGTTCCTTAACTTCAAACTCCCATATCTCGCGCACGGATTAACGAACTCGAGAAATTCCTGTTGCATCTGAAAGTAGAAACTCGCCCGATTACAACAGTATGTGCATTTTTGCCCTAGGCCATAGTAGTTATTGGTTTCGAGTATCAGACTTGCGAAAATTTTGATGGTTGCTCAGGCATTCCTTAATTTCAAACTCCCATATCTCGCGAACGAATTGACGAACTCGCGAAATTCCTGTTGAATCTGAAAGTAGAAACTCGCCCGATTACAGTGGTGTGTGTACTTTTCCCCTAGGCCATAGTATTTACTGGTTTCGAGTATCAGACTTGCGAAAATTTTGAGGGTTTCTCAAACGTTCCTTAACTTGAATCTCCCATATCTCGCGAACGGATTGACGAACTCGAGAAATTCCTGTTGCATCTGAAAGTAGAAACTCGCCCGATTACAATGGTATGTGTACTTTTCCCCTAGGCCATAGTAGTTATTGGTTTCGAGTATCGGACTTGCGAAAATTTTGTTGGACTCTTAACCATTGCTTAACTTCGAACTCCCATATCTCGCGAACGGATTGACGAACTCGAGAAATTCCTATTGCATCTGAAACCAGAGACTCGCTCGATTACAACAGTATGTGTATTTTTACCCTAGGCCATAGTAGCTATTGGTTTCGAGTATCAGACATGCGAAAATTTTGATGGTTGCTCAACCATTCCTTAACTTCAAACTCCCATATCTCGCGAACGGATTGACGAACTCGAGAAATTCCTGTTGCATCTGAAACCAGAGACTCGCTCGATTACAACAGTATGTGTATTTTTGCCCTAGGCCATACTAGCTATTGGTTTCGAGTATCAGACTTGCGAACATTTTGATGGTTTCTCAAACGTTCCTTAACTTCAAACTCCCATATCTCGCGTACGGATTGACGAACTCGAGAAATTCCTATTGCATCTGAAAGTAGAAACTCGCCCGATTACAACGGTATGTGTATTTTTCCCCTAGGCCTTTGTTGTTATTGGTTTCGGGAATCAGACTTGCGAAAATTTTGGTGGTTTCTCAAACATTCCTTAACTTCAAACTCCCATATATCGCGAATAGATTGACGAACTCGAGAAATTCCAGTTGCATCTGAAAGCAGAGACTCGCCCGATTACAACGGTGTGTGTATTTTTGCCCTAGGCCATAGTAGTTATTGGTTTCGAGTATCAGACTTGCGAAAATTTTGTTGGATTCTTAACCATTCCTTAACTTCACACTCCCATATCTCGCGAACGGATTGACGAACTCGAGAAATTCCTGTTGCATCTGAAAGCAGAGACTCGCCCGATTACAACGGTATGTGCATTTTTGCCCTAGGCCTTTGTAGTTATTGGTTTCGGGAATCAGACTGGCGAAAGTTTTGATGGTTTCTCAACCATTCCTTAACTTCAAAGTCCCATATCTCGCGAACGGATTGACGAACTCGAGAAATTCTTGTTGCATCTGAAAGCAGAAACTCGCCCGATTACAACAGTATGTGCATTTTTGCCCTAGTCCATAGTAGTTATTGGTTTCGAGTATCAGACTTGCGAAAATTTTGATGGCTTCTCAAACGTTCCTTAACTTCAAATTCCCATATCTCGCGGACGGACCGACGAACTCGAGAAATTCCTGTTGCATCTGAAAGCAGAAACTCGCCCGATTACAACGGTATGTGCATTTTTCCCCTAGGCCTTTCTAGTTATTGGTTTCGGGAATCAGACTTGCGAAAATTTTATGGTTTCTCAGCCATTCCTTAACTTCAAACTCCCATATCTCGCGAACGGATTGACGAACTCGAGAAAATCCTGTTGCATCTGAAAGTAGAAACTCGCCCGATTACAATGGTGTGTGTATTTTTGCCCTAGGCCATAGTAGTTATTGGTTTCGAGTATCAGACTTGCGGAAATTTTGATGGTTTCTCAAACGTTTCTTAACTTCAAACTCCAATATCTCGCGAACGGATTGACGAACTCGAGAAATTCCTGCTGCATCTGAAAGCAAAGACTCGCCCGATTACAACGCTATGTGTGTTTTTGCCCTAGGCCACAGTAGTTATTGGTTTCGAGTATCAGACTTGCGAAAATTTTGATGGTTGCTCAGGCGTTCCTTAACTTCAAACTCGCATATCTCGCGAACGGATTGACGAACTCGAGAAACTCCTGTTGCATCTGAAAGTAGAAACTCGCCCGATTACAATGTTGTGTGTACTTTTCCCCTAGGCCATAGTAGTTATTGGTTTCGAGTATCAGACTTGAGAAAATTTTGATCGATTCTCAACCATTCCTTAACTTGAAACTCCCATATCTCGCGAACGGATTGACGAACTCGAGAAATTCCTATTGCATCTGAAAGTAGAAACTCGCCCTATTACAACAGTATGTGCATTTTTGCCCTAGGCCATAGCAGCTATTGGTTTCGATTATCAGACTTGCGAAAATTTTGATGGTTTCTCAAACGTTGCTTAACTTCAAACTCCCATATCTCGCGAACGGATTGACGAACTCGAGAAATTCCTGTTGCATCTGAAAGCAGAGACTCGCCCGATTACAACGGTATGTGTGTTTTTGCCCTAGGCTATAGTAGTTATTGGTTTCGAGTATCAGACTTGCGAAAATTTTGATGGTTGCTCAGGCGTTCCTTAACTTCAAACTCCCATATCTCGCGCACGGATTGACGAACTCGAGAAATTCCTGTTGCATCTGAAAGTAGAAACACGCCCGATTACAACAGTATGTCCATTTTTGCCCTAGGCCATAGTGGCTATTGGTTTCCAGTATCAGACTTGCGAAAATTTTGATGGTTTCTCAAACGTTCCTTAACTTCAAATTCCCATATCTCGCGAACGGACTGACGGACTCGAGAAATTCCTGTTGCATCTGAAAGCAGAAACCCGCCCGATTACAACGGTATGTGTATTTTTTCCCTAGGCCTTTGTAGTTATTGGTTTCGGGAATCAGACTTGCGAAAATTTTGATGGTTTCTCAGCCATTCCTTAACTTCAAACTCCCATATCTCGCGAACGGATTGACGAACTCGAGAAAATCCTGTTGCATCTGAAAGTAGAAACTCGCCCGATTACAATGGTGTGTGTATTTTTGCCCTAGGCCATAGTAGTTATTGGTTTCGAGTATCAGACTTGCGGAAATTTTGTTGGTTTCTCAAACGTTTCTTAACTTCAAACTCCAATATCTCGCGAACGGATTGACGAACTCGAGAAATTCCTATTGCATCGGAAACCAGAGACTCGCTCGATTACAACAGTATGTGTATTTTTGCCCTCGGCCATAGTAGCTATTGGTTTCGTGTATCAGACTTGCGAAAATTTTGGTGGTTTCTCAAACGTTCCTTAACTTCAAACTCCCATATCTCGCGAACGGATTGGCGAACTCGAGAAATTCCTATTGCATCTGAAAGTAGAAACTCGCCCGATTACAACGGTATGTATATTTTTGCCCTAGGCCATAGTAGCTATTGTTATCGAGTATCAGACTTGCGAAAATTTTGATGGTTTCTCAACCATTCCTTAACTTCAAACTCCCATATCTCGCGAACGGACTGACGAACTCGAGAAATTCCTATTGCATCTGAAAGTAGAAACTCGCCCCATTACAACGGTATGTATATTTTTGCCCGAGGCCATCGTAGCTATTGGTTTCGATTATCAGACTTGCGAAAATTTTGATGGTTTCTCAAACGTTCCTTAACTTCAAATTCCCATATCTCGCGAACGGACTGACGAACTCGAGAAATTCCTGTTACATCTGAAAGTAGAAACTCGCCCGATTACAACGGTATGTGCACTTTTGCCCTAGGCCATAGTAGTTATTGGTTTCGAGTATCAGTCTTGCGAAAATTTTGATGGTTTCTCAACCATTCCTTAACTTCAAACTCCCATATCTCGCGAACGGATTGACGAACTCGAGAAATTCCTGTTGCATCTGAAAGTAGAAACTCGCCCGATTACAATGGTGTGTGTACTTTTCCCCTAGGCCATTCCAGTTATTGGTTTCGAGTATCAGACCAGCGAAGATTTTGATGGTTTCTCAACCATTCCTTAACTTCAAAGTCCCATATCTCGCGAACGGATTGACGAACTCGAGAAATTCCTATTGCATCTGAAAGTAGAAACTCGCCCTATTACAACAGTATGTGCATTTTTGCCCTAGGCCATAGTAGCTATTGGTTTCGATTATCAGACTTGCGAAAATTTTGATGGATTCTCAAACGTTCCTTAACTTCAAAGTCCCATATCTCGCGAACGGATTGACTAACTCGAGAAATTCCTATTGCATCTGAAAGTAGAAACTCGCCCTATTACAACAGTATGTGCATTTTTGCCCTAGGCCATAGTAGCCATTGGTTTCGAGTATCAGACGAGCGAAAATTTTGATGGTTACTCAACCATTCCTTAATTTCAAACTCCCATATCTCGCGAACGGATTGACGAACTCGAGAAATTCCTGTTGCATCTGAAAGTAGAAACTCGCCCGATTACAGCGTTGTGTGTATTTTTGCCCTAGTCCATAGTAGTTATTGGTTTCGAGTATCAGACTTGCGAAAATTTTGATGGTTTCTCAAACGTTCCTTAACTTCAAATTCCCATATCTCGCGAACGGACTGACGAACTCGAGAAATTCCTGTTACATCTGAAAGTAGAAACTCGCCCGATTACAACGGTATGTGCACTTTTGCCCTAGGCCATAGTAGCTATTGTTATCGAGTATCAGACTTGCGAAAATTTTGATGGTTTCTCAAACGTTCCTTATCTTCAAACTCCCATATCTCGCGAACGGATTGACGAACTCGAGAAATTCCTATTGCATCTGAAAGTAGAAACTCGCCCCATTACAACAGTATGTGCATTTTTGCCCTAGGCCATAGTAGCGATTGGTTTCGATTATCAGACTTGCGAAAATTTTGATGATTTCTCAAACGTTCCTTAACTTCAAACTCCCATATCTCGCGAACGGATTGACGAACTCGAGAAATTCCTGTTGCATCTGACTGTAGAAACTCGCCCGATTACAGCGGCATGTGTATTTATCCCCTAGGCCTTTGTAGTTATTGGTTTCGAGTATCAAACTTGCGAAAATTTTGATGGTTTCTCAAACGTTTCTTAACTTCAAAGTCCCATATCTCGCGAACGGATTGACGAACTCGAGAAATTCCTGTTGCATCTGAAAGTAGAAACTCGCCCGATTACAACAGTATGTGCATTTTTGTCCTAGACCATAGTAGCTATTGGTTTCCAGTATTAGACTTGCAAAAATTTTGATTGTTTCTCAGCCATTCCTCAACTTCAAACTCCCATATCTCGCGATCGGATTGACGAACACGAGAAATTCCTGTTGCATCTGAAAGCAGAGACTCGCCCGATTGCAGCGTTGGTTGTATTTTTGCCCTAGTCCATAGTAGTTATTGGTTTCGAGTATCAGACTTGCGAAAATTTTGATTGTTTCTCAAACGTTCCTTAACTTCAAATTCCCATATCTCGCGAACGGACTGACGAACTCGAGAAATTCCTATTGCATCTGAAAGTAGAAAGTCGCCCGATTACAACGGTATGTGTATTTTTCCCCTAGGCCTTTGTAGTTATTGGTTTCGGGAATCAGACTTGCGAAAATTTTGATGGGTTCTCAACCATTCCTTAACTTCAAACTCCCATATCTCGCGAACGGATTGACGAACTCGAGAAATTCCTGTTGCATCTGAAAGTAGAAACTCGCCCGATTACAATGGTGTGTGTGCTTTTCCCCTAGGCCATTCCAGTTATTGGTTTCGAGTATGAGACCAGCGAAAATTTTGATGGTTTCTCAACCATTCCTTAACTTCAAACTCCCTTATCTCGCGAACGGATTGACGAACTTGAGAAATTCCTGTTGCATCTGACTGTAGAAACTCGCCCGATTACAGCGGCATGTGTATTTATCCCCTAGGCCTTTGTAGTTATTGGTTTCGAGTATCAAACTTGCGAAAATTTTGATGGTTTCTCAAACGTTTCTTAACTTCAAAGTCCCATATCTCGCGAACGGATTGACGAACTCGAGAAATTCCTGTTGCATCTGAATGTAGAAACTCGCCCGATTACAACGGTATGTGTATTTTTCCCCTAGGCCTTTGTAGTTATTGGTTTCGGGAATCAGACTTGCGAAAATTTTGATGGTTTCTCAACCATTCCTTAACTTCAGACTCCCATATCTCGCGAACGGATTGACGAACTCGAGAAATTCCTGTTGCATCTGAAAGTAGAAACTCGCCTGATTACAATTGTGTGTGTACTTTTCCCCTAGGCCATTTCAGTTATTGGTTTCGAGTATCAGACCAGCGAAATTTTTGAAGGTTTTTCAACCATTTCTTAACTTCAAACTCCCATATCTCGCGAACAAATTGACGAACTCGAGAAATTCTTGTTGCATATGAAAGCAGAAACTCGCCCGATTACAGCGGTGTGTGTATTTTTGCCCTAGTCCACAGTAGTTATTGGTTTCGAGTATCAGACTTGCGAAAATTTTGATGGTTTCTCAAACGTTCCTTAACTTCAAATTCCCATATCTCGCGAACAGACTGACGAACTCGAGAAATTCCTGTTGCATCTGAAAGTAGAAACACGCCCGATTACAACGGTATGTGTATTTTTCCCCTAGGCCTTTGTAGTTATTGGTTTCGGGAATCGGACTTGCGAAAATTTTGATGGTTTCTCAACCATTCCTTAACTTCAGACTCCCATATCTCGCGAACGGATTGACGAACTCGAGAAATTCCTATTGCATCTGAAAGTAGAAACTCGCCCCATTACAACAGTATGTGCATTTATGCCCTAGGCCATAGTAGCGATTGGTTTCGATTATCAGACTTGCGAAAATTTTGATGGTTTCTCAAATGTTCCTTAACTTCAAACTCCCATATCTCGCGAACGGATTGACGAACTCGAGAAATTCCTGTTGCATCTGAAAGTAGAAACTCGCCCGATTACAGCGTTGTGTGTATTTTTGCCCTAGTCCATAGTAGTTATTGGTTTCGAGTATCAGACTTGCGAAAATTTTGATGGTTTCTCAAACGTTCCTTAACTTCAAATTCCCATATCTCGCGAACGGACTGACGAACTCGAGAAATTCCTGTTACATCTGAAAGTAGAAACTCGCCCGATTACAACGGTATGTGCACTTTTGCCCTAGGCCATAGTAGCTATTGTTATCGAGTATCAGACTTGCGAAAATTTTGATGGTTTCTCAAACGTTCCTTATCTTCAAACTCCCATATCTCGCGAACGGATTGACGAACTCGAGAAATTCCTATTGCATCTGAAAGTAGAAACTCGCCCCATTACAACAGTATGTGCATTTTTGCCCTAGGCCATAGTAGCGATTGGTTTCGATTATCAGACTTGCGAAAATTTTGATGATTTCTCAAACGTTCCTTAACTTCAAACTCCCATATCTCGCGAACGGATTGACGAACTCGAGAAATTCCTGTTGCATCTGACTGTAGAAACTCGCCCGATTACAGCGGCATGTGTATTTATCCCCTAGGCCTTTGTAGTTATTGGTTTCGAGTATCAAACTTGCGAAAATTTTGATGGTTTCTCAAACGTTTCTTAACTTCAAAGTCCCATATCTCGCGAACGGATTGACGAACTCGAGAAATTCCTGTTACATCTGAAACCAGAGACTCGCCCGATTACAACGGTGTGTGTATTTTTGCCCTAGACCATAGTAGCTATTGGTTTCCAGTATCAGACTTGCGAAAATTTTGATGGTTTCTCAAACGTTCCTTAACTTCAAATTCCCATATCTCGCGAACAGACTGACGAACTCGAGAAATTCCTGTTACATCTGAAAGTAGAAACTCGCCCGATTACAACGGTATGTGTATTTTTCCCCTAGGCCTTTGTAGTTATTGGTTTCGGGAATCAGACTTGCGAAAATTTTGATGGGTTCTCAACCATTCCTTATTTTCAAACTCCCATATCTCGCGAACGGATTGACGAACTCGAGAAATTCCTGTTGCATCTGAAAGTAGAAACTCGCCCGATTACAATGGTGTGTGTACTTTTCCCCTAGGCCATTCCAGTTATTGGTTTCGAGTATGAGACCAGCGGAAATTTTGGTGGTTTCTCAAACGTTCCTTAACTTCAAACTCCCATATCTCGCGAACGGATTGACGAACTCGAGAAATTCCTATTGCATCTGAAAGTAGAAACTCGCCCCATTACAACGGTATGTATATTTTTGCCCGAGGCCATAGTAGCTATTGGTTTCGATTATCAGACTTGCGAAAATTTGATGGTTTCTCAAACGTTCCTTAACTTCAAATTCCCATATCTCGCGAACGGACTGACGAACTCGAGAAATTCCTGTTACATCTGAAAGTAGAAACTCGCCCGATTACAACGGTATGTGCACTTTTGCCCTAGGCCATAGTAGCTATTGTTATCGAGTATCAGACTTGCGAAAATTTTGATGGTTTCTCAACCATTCCTTAACTTCAAACTCCCATATCTCGCGAACGGACTGACGAACTCGAGAAATTCCTGTTGCATCTGAAACCAGAGACTCGCTCGATTACAACGGTATGTGTGTTTTTGCCCTAGGCCATAGTAGTTATTGGTTTCGAGTATCAGACTTGCGAAAATTTTGATGGTTTCTCAACCATTCCTTAACTTCAAACTCCCATATCTCGCGAACGGATTGACGAACTCGAGAAATTCCTGTTGCATCTGAAAGTAGAAACTCGCCCGATTACAATGGTGTGTGTACTTTTCCCCTAGGCCACTCCAGTTATTGGTTTCGAGTATCAGACCAGCGAAGATTTTGATGGTTTCTCAACCATTCCTTAACTTCAAAGTCCCATATCTCGCGAACGGATTGACGAACTCGAGAAATTCCTATTGCATCTGAAAGTAGAAACTCGCCCTATTACAACAGTATGTGCATTTTTGCCCTAGGCCATAGTAGCCATTGGTTTCGAGTATCAGACGAGCGAAAATTTTGATGGTTACTCAACCATTCCTTAATTTCAAACTCCCATATCTCGCGAACGGATTGACGAACTCGAGAAATTCCTGTTGCATCTGAAAGTAGAAACTCGCCCGATTACAGCGTTGTGTGTATTTTTGCCCTAGTCCATAGTAGTTATTGGTTTCGAGTATCAGACTTGCGAAAATTTTGATGGTTTCTCAAACGTTCCTTAACTTCAAATTCCCATATCTCGCGAACTGACTGACGAACTCGAGAAATTCCTGTTACATCTGAAAGTAGAAACTCGCCCGATTACAACGGTATGTGCACTTTTGCCCTAGGCCATAGTAGCTATTGTTATCGAGTATCAGACTTGCGAAAATTTTGATGGTTTCTCAAACGTTCCTTATCTTCAAACTCCCATATCTCGCGAACGGATTGACGAACTCGAGAAATTCCTATTGCATCTGAAAGTAGAAACTCGCCCCATTACAACAGTATGTGCATTTTTGCCCTAGGCCATAGTAGCGATTGGTTTCGATTATCAGACTTGCGAAAATTTTGATGATTTCTCAAACGTTCCTTAACTTCAAACTCCCATATCTCGCGAACGGATTGACGAACTCGAGAAATTCCTGTTGCATCTGACTGTAGAATCTCGCCCGATTACAGCGGTATGTGTATTTTTCCCCTAGGCCTTTGTAGTTATTGGTTTCGGGAATCAGACTTGCGAAAATTTTGATGGTTTCTCAACCATTCCTTAACTTCAAACTCCCTTATCTCGCGAACGGATTGACGAACTTGAGAAATTCCTGTTGCATCTGAAAGTAGAAACTCGCCCGATTACAATTGTGTGTGTACTTTTCCCCTAGGCCATTTCAGTTATTGGTTTCGAGTATCAGACCAGCGAAATTTTTGATGGTTTTTCAACCATTTCTTAACTTCAAACTCCCATATCTCGCGAACAAATTGACGAACTCGAGAAATTCTTGTTGCATATGAAAGCAGAAACTCGCCCGATTACAACGGTATGTGTATTTTTCCCCTAGGCCTTTGTAGTTATTGGTTTCGGGAATCAGACTTGCGAAAATTTTGATGGGTTCTCAACCATTCCTTATTTTCAAACTCCCATATCTCGCGAACGGATTGACGAACTCGAGAAATTCCTGTTGCATCTGAAAGTAGAAACTCGCCCGATTACAATGGTGTGTGTACTTTTCCCCTAGGCCATTCCAGTTATTGGTTTCGAGTATGAGACCAGCGGAAATTTTGGTGGTTTCTCAAACGTTCCTTAACTTCAAACTCCCATATCTCGCGAACGGATTGACGAACTCGAGAAATTCCTATTGCATCTGAAAGTAGAAACTCGCCCCATTACAACGGTATGTATATTTTTGCCCGAGGCCATAGTAGCTATTGGTTTCGATTATCAGACTTGCGAAAATTTGATGGTTTCTCAAACGTTCCTTAACTTCAAATTCCCATATCTCGCGAACGGACTGACGAACTCGAGAAATTCCTGTTACATCTGAAAGTAGAAACTCGCCCGATTACAACGGTATGTGCACTTTTGCCCTAGGCCATAGTAGCTATTGTTATCGAGTATCAGACTTGCGAAAATTTTGATGGTTTCTCAACCATTCCTTAACTTCAAACTCCCATATCTCGCGAACGGACTGACGAACTCGAGAAATTCCTGTTGCATCTGAAACCAGAGACTCGCTCGATTACAACGGTATGTGTGTTTTTGCCCTAGGCCATAGTAGTTATTGGTTTCGAGTATCAGACTTGCGAAAATTTTGATGGTTTCTCAACCATTCCTTAACTTCAAACTCCCATATCTCGCGAACGGATTGACGAACTCGAGAAATTCCTGTTGCATCTGAAAGTAGAAACTCGCCCGATTACAATGGTGTGTGTACTTTTCCCCTAGGCCACTCCAGTTATTGGTTTCGAGTATCAGACCAGCGAAGATTTTGATGGTTTCTCAACCATTCCTTAACTTCAAAGTCCCATATCTCGCGAACGGATTGACGAACTCGAGAAATTCCTATTGCATCTGAAAGTAGAAACTCGCCCTATTACAACAGTATGTGCATTTTTGCCCTAGGCCATAGTAGCCATTGGTTTCGAGTATCAGACGAGCGAAAATTTTGATGGTTACTCAACCATTCCTTAATTTCAAACTCCCATATCTCGCGATCGGATTGACGAACTCGAGAAATTCCTGTTGCATCTGAAAGTAGAAACTCGCCCGATTACAGCGTTGTGTGTATTTTTGCCCTAGTCCATAGTAGTTATTGGTTTCGAGTATCAGACTTGCGAAAATTTTGATGGTTTCTCAAACGTTCCTTAACTTCAAATTCCCATATCTCGCGAACTGACTGACGAACTCGAGAAATTCCTGTTACATCTGAAAGTAGAAACTCGCCCGATTACAACGGTATGTGCACTTTTGCCCTAGGCCATAGTAGCTATTGTTATCGAGTATCAGACTTGCGAAAATTTTGATGGTTTCTCAAACGTTCCTTATCTTCAAACTCCCATATCTCGCGAACGGATTGACGAACTCGAGAAATTCCTATTGCATCTGAAAGTAGAAACTCGCCCCATTACAACAGTATGTGCATTTTTGCCCTAGGCCATAGTAGCGATTGGTTTCGATTATCAGACTTGCGAAAATTTTGATGATTTCTCAAACGTTCCTTAACTTCAAACTCCCATATCTCGCGAACGGATTGACGAACTCGAGAAATTCCTGTTGCATCTGACTGTAGAAACTCGCCCGATTACAGCGGTATGTGTATTTTTCCCCTAGGCCTTTGTAGTTATTGGTTTCGGGAATCAGACTTGCGAAAATTTTGATGGTTTCTCAACCATTCCTTAACTTCAAACTCCCTTATCTCGCGAACGGATTGACGAACTTGAGAAATTCCTGTTGCATCTGAAAGTAGAAACTCGCCCGATTACAATTGTGTGTGTACTTTTCCCCTAGGCCATTTCAGTTATTGGTTTCGAGTATCAGACCAGCGAAATTTTTGATGGTTTTTCAACCATTTCTTAACTTCAAACTCCCATATCTCGCGAACAAATTGACGAACTCGAGAAATTCTTGTTGCATATGAAAGCAGAAACTCGCCCGATTACAACGGTATGTGTATTTTTCCCCTAGGCCTTTGTAGTTATTGGTTTCGGGAATCAGACTTGCGAAAATTTTGATGGGTTCTCAACCATTCCTTATTTTCAAACTCCCATATCTCGCGAACGGATTGACGAACTCGAGAAATTCCTGTTGCATCTGAAAGTAGAAACTCGCCCGATTACAATGGTGTGTGTACTTTTCCCCTAGGCCATTCCAGTTATTGGTTTCGAGTATGAGACCAGCGGAAATTTTGGTGGTTTCTCAAACGTTCCTTAACTTCAAACTCCCATATCTCGCGAACGGATTGACGAACTCGAGAAATTCCTATTGCATCTGAAAGTAGAAACTCGCCCCATTACAACGGTATGTATATTTTTGCCCGAGGCCATAGTAGCTATTGGTTTCGATTATCAGACTTGCGAAAATTTGATGGTTTCTCAAACGTTCCTTAACTTCAAATTCCCATATCTCGCGAACGGACTGACGAACTCGAGAAATTCCTGTTACATCTGAAAGTAGAAACTCGCCCGATTACAACGGTATGTGCACTTTTGCCCTAGGCCATAGTAGCTATTGTTATCGAGTATCAGACTTGCGAAAATTTTGATGGTTTCTCAACCATTCCTTAACTTCAAACTCCCATATCTCGCGAACGGACTGACGAACTCGAGAAATTCCTGTTGCATCTGAAACCAGAGACTCGCTCGATTACAACGGTATGTGTGTTTTTGCCCTAGGCCATAGTAGTTATTGGTTTCGAGTATCAGACTTGCGAAAATTTTGATGGTTTCTCAACCATTCCTTAACTTCAAACTCCCATATCTCGCGAACGGATTGACGAACTCGAGAAATTCCTGTTGCATCTGAAAGTAGAAACTCGCCCGATTACAATGGTGTGTGTACTTTTCCCCTAGGCCACTCCAGTTATTGGTTTCGAGTATCAGACCAGCGAAGATTTTGATGGTTTCTCAACCATTCCTTAACTTCAAAGTCCCATATCTCGCGAACGGATTGACGAACTCGAGAAATTCCTATTGCATCTGAAAGTAGAAACTCGCCCTATTACAACAGTATGTGCATTTTTGCCCTAGGCCATAGTAGCCATTGGTTTCGAGTATCAGACGAGCGAAAATTTTGATGGTTACTCAACCATTCCTTAATTTCAAACTCCCATATCTCGCGAACGGATTGACGAACTCGAGAAATTCCTGTTGCATCTGAAAGTAGAAACTCGCCCGATTACAGCGTTGTGTGTATTTTTGCCCTAGTCCATAGTAGTTATTGGTTTCGAGTATCAGACTTGCGAAAATTTTGATGGTTTCTCAAACGTTCCTTAACTTCAAATTCCCATATCTCGCGAACTGACTGACGAACTCGAGAAATTCCTGTTACATCTGAAAGTAGAAACTCGCCCGATTACAACGGTATGTGCACTTTTGCCCTAGGCCATAGTAGCTATTGTTATCGAGTATCAGACTTGCGAAAATTTTGATGGTTTCTCAAACGTTCCTTATCTTCAAACTCCCATATCTCGCGAACGGATTGACGAACTCGAGAAATTCCTATTGCATCTGAAAGTAGAAACTCGCCCCATTACAACAGTATGTGCATTTTTGCCCTAGGCCATAGTAGCGATTGGTTTCGATTATCAGACTTGCGAAAATTTTGATGATTTCTCAAACGTTCCTTAACTTCAAACTCCCATATCTCGCGAACGGATTGACGAACTCGAGAAATTCCTGTTGCATCTGACTGTAGAAACTCGCCCGATTACAGCGGTATGTGTATTTTTCCCCTAGGCCTTTGTAGTTATTGGTTTCGGGAATCAGACTTGCGAAAATTTTGATGGTTTCTCAACCATTCCTTAACTTCAAACTCCCTTATCTCGCGAACGGATTGACGAACTTGAGAAATTCCTGTTGCATCTGAAAGTAGAAACTCGCCCGATTACAATTGTGTGTGTACTTTTCCCCTAGGCCATTTCAGTTATTGGTTTCGAGTATCAGACCAGCGAAATTTTTGATGGTTTTTCAACCATTTCTTAACTTCAAACTCCCATATCTCGCGAACAAATTGACGAACTCGAGAAATTCTTGTTGCATATGAAAGCAGAAACTCGCCCGATTACAACGGTATGTGTATTTTTCCCCTAGGCCTTTGTAGTTATTGGTTTCGGGAATCAGACTTGCGAAAATTTTGATGGGTTCTCAACCATTCCTTATTTTCAAACTCCCATATCTCGCGAACGGATTGACGAACTCGAGAAATTCCTGTTGCATCTGAAAGTAGAAACTCGCCCGATTACAATGGTGTGTGTACTTTTCCCCTAGGCCATTCCAGTTATTGGTTTCGAGTATGAGACCAGCGGAAATTTTGGTGGTTTCTCAAACGTTCCTTAACTTCAAACTCCCATATCTCGCGAACGGATTGACGAACTCGAGAAATTCCTATTGCATCTGAAAGTAGAAACTCGCCCCATTACAACGGTATGTATATTTTTGCCCGAGGCCATAGTAGCTATTGGTTTCGATTATCAGACTTGCGAAAATTTGATGGTTTCTCAAACGTTCCTTAACTTCAAATTCCCATATCTCGCGAACGGACTGACGAACTCGAGAAATTCCTGTTACATCTGAAAGTAGAAACTCGCCCGATTACAACGGTATGTGCACTTTTGCCCTAGGCCATAGTAGCTATTGTTATCGAGTATCAGACTTGCGAAAATTTTGATGGTTTCTCAACCATTCCTTAACTTCAAACTCCCATATCTCGCGAACGGACTGACGAACTCGAGAAATTCCTGTTGCATCTGAAACCAGAGACTCGCTCGATTACAACGGTATGTGTGTTTTTGCCCTAGGCCATAGTAGTTATTGGTTTCGAGTATCAGACTTGCGAAAATTTTGATGGTTTCTCAACCATTCCTTAACTTCAAACTCCCATATCTCGCGAACGGATTGACGAACTCGAGAAATTCCTGTTGCATCTGAAAGTAGAAACTCGCCCGATTACAATGGTGTGTGTACTTTTCCCCTAGGCCACTCCAGTTATTGGTTTCGAGTATCAGACCAGCGAAGATTTTGATGGTTTCTCAACCATTCCTTAACTTCAAAGTCCCATATCTCGCGAACGGATTGACGAACTCGAGAAATTCCTATTGCATCTGAAAGTAGAAACTCGCCCGATTACAACGGTATGTGTATTTTTCCCCTAGACCTTTGTAATTATTGGTTTCGAGTATCAGACTTGCGAAAATTTTTATGGTTTCTCAGCCATTCCTTATCTTCAAACTCCCATATCTCGCGAACGGATTGACGAACTCGAGAAATTCCTGTTGCATCTGAAAGTAGAAACTCGCCCGATTACAATGGTGTGTGTATTTTTGCCCTAGGCCATAGTAGTTATTGGTTTCGAGTATCAGAATTGCGAAAATTTTGATGGTTTCTCAAACGTTTCTTAACTTCAAACTCCCATATCTCGCGAACGGATTGACGAACTCGAGAAATTCCTGCTGCATCTGAAAGCAGAGACTCGCCCGATTACAGCGGTGTGTGTATTTTTGCCCTAGTCCATAGTAGTTATTGGTTTCGAGTATCAGACTTGCGAAAATTTTGATGGTTTCCCAAACGTTCCTTAACTTCAAATTCCCATATCTCGCGAACGGACTGACGAACTCGAGAAATTCCTGTTGCATCTGAAAGCAGAGACTCGCACGATTACAACGGTATGTGTGTTTTTGCCCTAGGCCATAGTAGTTGTTGGTTTCGAGTATCAGACTTGCGAAAATTTTGATGGTTGCTCAGGCGTTCCTTAACTTCAAACTCCCATATCTCGCGAACGGATTGACGAACTCGAGAAATTCCTGTTGCATCTGAAAGTAGAAACTCGCCCGATTACAATGGTGTGTGTACTTTTCCCCTAGGCCATTCCAGTTATTGGTTTCGAGAATGAGACCAGCGAAAATTTTGATGGTTTCTCAACCATTCCTTAACTTCAAACTCCCTTATCTCGCGAACGGATTGACGAACTCGAGAAATTCCTGTTGCATCTGAAAGTAGAAACTGGCCCGATGATAATGGTGTGTGTACTTTTCCCCTAGGCCATTTCAGCTATTGGTTTCGAGTATCAGACCAGCGAAATTTTTGATGGTTTTTCAACCATTTCTTAACTTCAAACTCCCATATCTCGCGAACAAATTGACGAACTCGAGAAATTCTTGTTGCATATGAAAGCAGAAACTCGCCCGATTACAGCGGTGTGTGTATTTTTGCCCTAGTCCACAGTAGTTATTGGTTTCGAGTATCAGACTTGCGAAAATTTTGATGGTTTCTCAAACGTTCCTTAACTTCAAATTCCCATATCTCGCGAACAGACTGACGAACTCGAGAAATTCCTGTTGCATCTGAAAGTAGAAACACGCCCGATTACAACGGTATGTGTATTTTTCACCTAGGCCTTTGTAGTTATTGGTTTCGGGAATCAGACTTGCGAAAATTTTGATGGTTTCTCAGCCATTCCTTAACTTCAAACTCCCATATCTCGCGAACGGATTGACGAACTCGAGAAATTCCTGTTGCATCTGAAAGTAGAAACACGCCCGATTACAACGGTATGTGTATTTTTCCCCTAGGCCTTTGTAGTTATTGGTTTCGAGTATCAGACTTGCGAAAATTTTGATGGTTTCTCAAACGTTTCTTAACTTCAAACTCCCATATCTCGCGAACGGATTGACGAACTCGAGAAATTCCTGTTGCATCTGAAAGCAGATACTCGCCCGATTACAACAGTATGTGCATTTTTGCCCTAGGCCATAGTAGCTATTGTTTTCGAGTATCAGACTTGCGAAAATTTTGATGGTTTCTCAAACGTTCCTTAACTTCATGCTCCCATATCTCGCGAACGGATTGACCAACTCGAGAAATTCCTATTGCATCTGAAAGTAGAAGCTCGCCCCATTACAACAGTATGTGCATTTTTGCCCTAGGCCATAGCAGCGATTGGTTTCCAGTTACAGACTTGCAAAAATTTTGATGGTTTCTCAAACGTTTCTTAACTTCAAACTTCCATATCTCGCGAACGGATTGACGAACTCGAGAAATTCCTGTTGCATCTTGCAGTAGAAACTCGCCCGATTACAACGGTATGTGTATTTTTCCCCTAGACCTTTGTAATTATTGGTTTCGAGTATCAGACTTGCGAAAATTTTGATGGTTTCTCAAACGTTTCTTAACTTCAAACTCCCATATCTCGCGAACGGATTGACGAACTCGAGAAATTCCTATTGCATCTGAAAGTAGAAACTCGCCCGATTACAACAGTATGTGCATTTTTGTCCTAGACCATAGTAGCTATTGGTTTCCAGTATCAGACTTGCAAAAATTTTGATGGTTTCTCAGCCATTCCTTAACTTCAAACTCCCATATCTCGCGAACGGATTGACGAACTCGAGAAATTCCTGTTGCATCTGAAAGTAGAAACACGCCCGATTACAACGGTATGTGTATTTTTCCCCTAGGCCTTTGTAGTTATTGGTTTCGAGTATCAGACTTGCGAAAATTTTGATGGTTTCTCAAACGTTTCTTAACTTCAAACTCCCATATCTCGCGAACGGATTGACGAACTCGAGAAATTCCTGTTGCATCTGAAAGCAGATACTCGCCCGATTACAACAGTATGTGCATTTTTGCCCTAGGCCATAGTAGCTATTGTTTTCGAGTATCAGACTTGCGAAAATTTTGATGGTTTCTCAAACGTTCCTTAACTTCATGCTCCCATATCTCGCGAACGGATTGACCAACTCGAGAAATTCCTATTGCATCTGGAAGTAGAAACTCGCCCCATTACAACAGTATGTGCATTTTTGCCCTAGGCCATAGTAGCGATTGGTTTCGATTATCAGACTTGCGAAAATTTTGATGGTTTCTCAACCATTCCTTAACTTCAAACTCCCATATCTCGCGAACGGATTGACGAACTCGAGAAATTCCTATTGCATCTGAAAGCAGATACTCGCCCGATTACAACAGTATGTGCATTTTTGCCCTAGGCCATAGTAGCTATTGTTTTCGAGTATCAGACTTGCGAAAATTTTGATGGTTTCTCAAACGTTCCTTAACTTCATGCTCCCATATCTCGCGAACGGATTGACCAACTCGAGAAATTCCTATTGCATCTTGCAGTAGAAACTCGCCCGATTACAACGGTATGTGTATTTTTCCCCTAGACCATTGTAATTATTGGTTTCGAGTATCAGACTTGCGAAAATTTTGATGGTTTCTCAAACGTTTCTTAACTTCAAACTCCCATATCTCGCGACCGGATTGACGAACTCGAGAAATTCCTATTGCATCTGAAAGTAGAAACTCTCCCGATTACAACAGTATGTGCATTTTTGTCCTAGACCATAGTAGCTATTGGTTTCCAGTATCAGACTTGCAAAAATTTTGATGGTTTCTCAGCCATTCCTTAACTTCAAACTCCCATATCTCGCGAACGGATTTACGAACTCGAGAAATTCCTGTTGCATCTGAAAGTAGAAACACGCCCGATTACAACGGTATGTGTATTTTTCCCCTAGGCCTTTGTAGTTATTGGTTTCGAGTATGAGACCAGCGAAAATTTTGATGGTTTCTCAACCATTCCTTAACTTCAAACTCCCATATCTCGCGAACGGATTGACGAACTCGAGAAATTCCTGTTGCATCTGAAAGTAGAAACTCGCCCGATGATAATGGTGTGTGTACTTTTCCCCTAGGCCATTTCAGCTATTGGTTTCGAGTATCAGACCAGCGAAATTTTTGATGGTTTTTCAACCATTCCTTAACTTCAAACTCCCATATCTCGCGAACAAATTGACGAACTCGAGAAATTCTTGTTTGATCTGAAAGCAGAAACACGCCCGATTAAAGCGGTGTGTGTATTTTTGCCCTAGTCCACAGTAGTTATTGGTTTCGAGTATCAGACTTGCGAAAATTTTGATGGTTTCTCAACCATTCCTTAACTTCAAACTCCCATATCTCGCGAACGGATTGACGAGCACGAGAAATTCCTGTTGCATCTGAAAGCAGAGACTCGCCCGATTACAACAGTATGTGCATTTTTGCCCTAGGCCATAGTAGCTATTGTTTTCGAGTATCAGACTTGCGAAAATTTTGATGGTTTCTCAAACGTTCCTTAACTTCAAACTCCCATATCTCGCGAACGGATTGACGAACTCGAGAAATTCCTGTTGCATCTGAAACCAGAGGCTCGCTCGATTACAACAGAATGTGTATTTTTGCCCTAGGCCATAGTAGCTATTCGTTTCGAGTATCAGATTTGCGAAAATTTTGATGGTTTCTCAAACGTTCCTTAACTTCTAACTCCCATATCTCGCGAACGGATTGACGAACTCGAGAAATTCCTGTTGCATCTGAAAGTAGAAACTCGCCCGATGACAATGGTGTGTGTACTTTTTCCCTAGGCCATAGTAGTTATTTGTTTCGAGTATCAGACTTGCGAAAATTTTGATGGTTACTCAAACGTTTCTTAACTTCAAAGTCCCATATCTCGCGAACGGATTGACGAACTCTAGAAATTCCTGTTGCATCTGAAAGTAGAAACTCGCCCGATTACAACAGTATGTGCATTTTTGCCCTAGGCCATAGTAGCTATTGTTTTCGAGTATCAGACTTGCGAAAATTTTGATGGTTTCTCAAACGTTCCTTAACTTCATACTCCCATACCTCGCGAACGGATTGACGAACCCGAGAAATTCCTATTGCATCTGAAAGTAGAAACTCGCCCCATTACAACAGTATGTGCATTTTTGCCCTAGGCCATAGTAGCGATTGTTTTCGATTATCAGACTTGCGAAAGTTTTGATGGTTTCTCAAATGTTCCTTAACTTCAAAATCCCATATCTCGCGAACGGATTGACGAACTCGAGAAATTCCTGTTGCATCTGAAAGTAGAAACTCGCCCGATGACAATGGTGTGTGTACTTTTCCCCTAGGCCATAGTAGTTATTGGTTTCGAGTATCAGACTTGCGAAAATTTTGATGGTTTCTCAAACGTTTCTTAACTTCAAAGTCCCATATCTCGCGAACGGATTGACGAACTCTAGAAATTCCTGTTGCATCTGAAAGTAGAAACTCGCCCGATTACAACAGTATGTGCATTTTTGTCCTAGACCATAGTAGCTATTGGTTTCCAGTATCAGACTACGAAAATTTTGATGGTTTTTCAAACGTTCCTTAACTTCAAATTCCCATATCTCGCGAACAGACTGACGAACTCGAGAAATTCCTGTTGCATCTGAAAGTAGAAACACGCCCGATTACAACGGTATGTGTATTTTTCCCCTAGGCCTTTGTAGTTATTGGTTTCGATTATCAGACTTGCGAAAATTTTGTTGGATTCTTAACCATTCCTTAACTTCATACTCCCATATCTCGCGAACGGATTGACGAACTCGCGAAATTCCTGTTGCATCTGAAACCAGAGACTCGCTCGATTACAACAGTATGTGTATTTTTGCCCTAGGCCATAGTAGCTATTGGTTTCGAGTATCAGACTTGCGAAAATTTTGATGGTTTCTCAAACGTTTCTTAACTTCAAACTCCCATATATCGCGAACGGATTGACGAACCCGAGAAATTCCTATTGCATCTGAAAGTAGAAACTCGCCCGATTACAACGGTATGTATATTTTTGCCCTAGGCCATAGTAGTTATTGGTTTCCAGTATCAGACTTGCAAAAATTTTGATGGTTCCTCAAACGTTCCTTAATTTCAAACTCCCATATCTCGCGAACGGATTGACGAACTCGAGAAATTCCTGTTGCATCTTGCAGTAGAAACTCGCCCGATTACAACGGTATGTGTATTTTTCCCCTAGACCTTTGTAATTATTGGTTTCGAGTATCAGACTTGCGAAAATTTTTATGGTTTCTCAAACGTTTCTTAACTTCAAACTCCCATATCTCGCGAACGGATTGACGAACTCGAGAAATTCCTGTTGCATCTGAAAGTAGAAACTCGCCCGATTACAATGGTGAGTGTACTTTTCCCCTAGGCCATTCCAGTTATTGGTTTCGAGTATGAGACCAGCGAAAATTTTGATGGTTTCTCAACCATTCCTTAACTTCAAACTCCCATATCTCGCGAACGGATTGACGAACTTGAGAAATTCCTGTTGCATCTGAAAGTAGAAACTCGCCCGATTACAATTGTGTGTGTACTTTTCCCCTAGGCCATTTCAGTTATTGGCTTCGAGTATCAGACCAGCGAAATTTTTTATGGTTTTTCAACCATTTCTTAACTTCAAACTCCCATATCTCGCGAACAAATTGACGAACTCGAGAAATTCTTGTTGCATATGAAAGCAGAAGCTCGCCCGATTACAGCGGTGTGTGTATTTTTGCCCTAGTCCACAGTAGTTATTGGTTTCGAGTATCAGACTTGCGAAAATTTTGATGGTTTCTCAACCATTCCTTAACTTCAAACTCCCATATCTCGCGAACAAATTGACGAACTCGAGAAATTCTTGTTTGATCTGAAAGCAGAAACACGCCCGATTAAAGCGGTGTGTGTATTTTTGCCCTAGTCCACAGTAGTTATTGGTTTCGAGTATCAGACCAGCGAAATTTTTGATGGTTTTTCAACCATTCCTTAACTTCAAACTCCCATATCTCGCGAACGGATTGACGAGCACGAGAAATTCCTGTTGCATCTGAAAGCAGAGACTCGCCCGATTACAACAGTATGTGCATTTTTGCCCTAGGCCATAGTAGCTATTGTTTTCGAGTATCAGACTTGCGAAAATTTTGATGGTTTCTCAAACGTTCCTTAACTTCAAACTCCCATATCTCGCGAACGGATTGACGAACTCGAGAAATTCCTGTTGCATCTGAAACCAGAGGCTCGCTCGATTACAACAGAATGTGTATTTTTGCCCTAGGCCATAGTAGCTATTCGTTTCGAGTATCAGATTTGCGAAAATTTTGATGGTTTCTCAAACGTTCCTTAACTTCTAACTCCCATATCTCGCGAACGGATTGACGAACTCGAGAAATTCCTGTTGCATCTGAAAGTAGAAACTCGCCCGATGACAATGGTGTGTGTACTTTTTCCCTAGGCCATAGTAGTTATTTGTTTCGAGTATCAGACTTGCGAAAATTTTGATGGTTACTCAAACGTTTCTTAACTTCAAAGTCCCATATCTCGCGAACGGATTGACGAACTCTAGAAATTCCTGTTGCATCTGAAAGTAGAAACTCGCCCGATTACAACAGTATGTGCATTTTTGCCCTAGGCCATAGTAGCTATTGTTTTCGAGTATCAGACTTGCGAAAATTTTGATGGTTTCTCAAACGTTCCTTAACTTCATACTCCCATACCTCGCGAACGGATTGACCAACTCGAGAAATTCCTATTGCATCTGAAAGTAGAAACTCGCCCCATTACAACAGTATGTGCATTTTTGCCCTAGGCCATAGTAGCGATTGTTTTCGATTATCAGACTTGCGAAAGTTTTGATGGTTTCTCAAATGTTCCTTAACTTCAAAATCCCATATCTCGCGAACGGATTGACGAACTCGAGAAATTCCTGTTGCATCTGAAAGTAGAAACTCGCCCGATGACAATGGTGTGTGTACTTTTCCCCTAGGCCATAGTAGTTATTGGTTTCGAGTATCAGACTTGCGAAAATTTTGATGGTTTCTCAAACGTTTCTTAACTTCAAAGTCCCATATCTCGCGAACGGATTGACGAACTCTAGAAATTCCTGTTGCATCTGAAAGTAGAAACTCGCCCGATTACAACAGTATGTGCATTTTTGTCCTAGACCATAGTAGCTATTGGTTTCCAGTATCAGACTACGAAAATTTTGATGGTTTTTCAAACGTTCCTTAACTTCAAATTCCCATATCTCGCGAACAGACTGACGAACTCGAGAAATTCCTGTTGCATCTGAAAGTAGAAACACGCCCGATTACAACGGTATGTGTATTTTTCCCCTAGGCCTTTGTAGTTATTGGTTTCGATTATCAGACTTGCGAAAATTTTGTTGGATTCTTAACCATTCCTTAACTTCATACTCCCATATCTCGCGAACGGATTGACGAACTCGCGAAATTCCTGTTGCATCTGAAACCAGAGACTCGCTCGATTACAACAGTATGTGTATTTTTGCCCTAGGCCATAGTAGCTATTGGTTTCGAGTATCAGACTTGCGAAAATTTTGATGGTTTCTCAAACGTTTCTTAACTTCAAACTCCCATATATCGCGAACGGATTGACGAACCCGAGAAATTCCTATTGCATCTGAAAGTAGAAACTCGCCCGATTACAACGGTATGTATATTTTTGCCTTAGGCCATAGTAGTTATTGGTTTCCAGTATCAGACTTGCAAAAATTTTGATGGTTCCTCAAACGTTCCTTAATTTCAAACTCCCATATCTCGCGAACGGATTGACGAACTCGAGAAATTCCTGTTGCA